>NC_041704.1:720000-930000 GCF_900097015.1 Plasmodium sp. gorilla clade G2
AGAATTGTAATTTGACCTCTTCTTGAATTAATTCTTTTGATCTAGATTTTTTATTTATCTTTACATCTGTTAATGATAATTGATGATTTCTATATGCTAGATTTTGTTTTACATTTTTATTGATTATAGACATAGTTGGTTTAACACCATTTGGAGTTAAGAAATTATCTTCAAATAATTTACATCCATCAAAAATTTCTTCTATAATTTCAAAATGTACTGCATATGTTTGCTCAAAAACGATATCTTTCATTTCACCTGCACATACAATAGCTCTTTCTTTACAGAAATTATATAATGCTTGATTTAATTCTTCTAAGAATTTTTGATTAGTACTTAATAAATAAATATTTTCATCAATATAATTATTTTTAATTTTTCTATTAATTTCACCTAATCCAGCTTTAAATACTCTTTTTAATGCTACTGCAGCTGAGCAGCTAGCTAATTTGGTAAGATGTAAAATATTTCCACTTATATTAGCTTGTAATAAATCAACAATTAATGGTTTCCAATCACTTTGATCTACAATATTATGAATACTTCTCATCATTTGTAAAAGAACTTCATCTGAGAATTCTTTTTCAGGTTCTAATTTGGATATATTATATTTTAACCATTTACATATATATGTAATAGCTAATTGATTTAATATTTTTAAATCTGTATGTGGTCCAGCAATTCTTTTTAATATATCATCATCATTATTATTATTTTCATCATTTTTATTTTCATCATCATCATCATGATTTATATTAATATTATTATGATTATTATTATGATTATTTACATAATCCATATAAAGATCAATAATTTTGACTGATATTATTTCATCATTTTTTGATAAATTACGTATAAGTACATCTTTAATTTTACTATTATTATTAAATACTTTAATAATTTCAGCTTTATCAAATCCTACCCATCCATCATCTCTTACCATTTTAAACCATACTTGTAATCCATTTAAAAAGGATGGATCACCATTTAAAGTTTCGACTGCTTTGATAACAGTTAATCTATCTTTCTCAACAGATTTAACTTGTACTTGTTCATCTGTATTATTATTTCTAAAATAAAAATTCACTAAAATATTTTTCCCTTTTGAATCAGATTGTGCATTTTGTATAACACCAAACATATTACTTTCTTCTTTAGCTAGCATAAATCTCACTGGAACTCCTTCTACTAATAAAGGTTTATTATTTTCCATTTTGACTTTATCTAAATCTATATGATTCTCATAAGAATCTGTTCTAATATTACTATTATTATCATCAATACTATTATTATTTAGATTATTTAAACCATCATTTATATTATAATTAAATTCAGATGATGCTGATTTACTTAAATCCATATCATTACTATATCTAGATAAATATTCATTTAAATAATTTAAAAAATTTTCATCATATAAACCTTGTTTTTCAAATAATTCCACAGCTAATTCATTACCATCTTTTAAATTATCCATTAAAGTACCACCATATTTTTTTAAAAAATTCTCACCATTTTTTGGTAAATTTAATATAGGATAATTTCCTGTTAATAAATTAGAAACTATATTAACTAATTCACGTATATATAATTTGACTTGTTCTCTTACACTTAATATATTTCCTTTATTATATAATTCTTCTAATTTCTTATTATAAAAATCCATTTTTGCTTTCTTTTTTTCTAATTTAACTTCTACCTTACGTAATTGTTGGATTAATATATTCATAAATTTACTATTCACTTCCTGTTTAAATTTTTCAACATCAAAACAATCAATCAATTCTTTTTTTATAGAATCATTACAATCATTCTCAAATTTGTTTAATAATAAATCTAAAACATTCTTTCTACCATTAAGTATTTTAGAATACATTGATATACGATTCGTTAAAAAATCGTTCTTCTCTTTCTGTTCTATAGGAATAGAAAACAGTTCTAATAAATATAAGGGAAGTACATTATCATTATTATCTGTGATACTTCTTTTTTTAACTCGTTCGTATAATTCCGACAGGGTTTTAATGTTTGTAAGTTCATTGTTTAGAAATTCAAGTGCTCTGGTACCGACGACGATACACTGTTTGGGTTGCAATCCCAGCCCTAAAACGAACAAAAAAAAAAAATAAAAATAAATAAAATATATATATGTGTGTGGGTATATATATATATATATATATATATATATATATATGTGGGTATATATATATATATATATATATATATATATATATATATATATATATTTATATATATATATTTTTATATATATTTTTATATATATTTTTATATTTATATTTATATATATATATTTATATTCATATATATGTTAATTTTGCATTTACCGAGCGGACGGGGCTTCAATATAAATTCTCTCAAATTATATGGCCAATTGGCAGGATCGTCAGATGCTTTTTTGACCAATATATATATATCGTTAGGAAAATTTTGAACATAATTTCTAACAATTTTTCTTGTTAATTCTGAACCTGCTTTAGAATCATCTTTAATACCTGGTAGATCAACAAATGTTGCATATATACCACCAGGTATAGAAAGTTCTACTTCTAATTCTTTATGTATAATAGATTCATTTAAATTTAACATAATTGCTTTCATTTTTTCATGTAAGTCATCTATATTTACTTTCTTTTTATTTAAATAACATTCTATTTTATTAGTATCACTAGGTTTTAATATAATAACAATCGGCTGTTTTGTTCCTGTATCTGTACTTGTATATCCCATAGGACCACCCATAATAAAATCTAATAATGTTGTTTTACCCATAGACTGTTGTCCAAAAACTACAAGTCTAGGTAATTCATTATGTATATTACATATTTTAAATATTTGTAAAGCATATAAATATAATGCATTCGCATTTGTTGTATCTTTCATCTTATCATAAAATACTTCAACCAATTCTAACTTCTCTCGACTTATGGAATTCAAGTCGAATATCTTGTCACTCCCGTTACCATGCTCCATCATTAATTATATTATTTATTCAATAATTTTATAAATATATATATAAATACATATATAAATACATATATATATATATATATATATATATATATATATATATATGTATAACTTTAAAACAACTAGAATTATTTTTCTTATTATATCATTTAAAAAAATATATACACTATATAACATATATATATATATTATTTGGTTTTTATTATAAATATTTATTATTTTATTATATATTTAACAACAATTATTTTATACATATATATATATATATACATAAATATTATATATAACAAACCAAAAAAATAATGAAACATAAAAATAAAATCAAAGTCTACAAATATTTTTTCTTATATAATTATATATTATTTTATAATATTAAAAAAAAAAAAAAAAAAAAAAAACGACAAAATGAAAATATAAATAAAAAATATATATATGTTATATTATATATATATCATTTTTATATCATATATTTTAAAAAAAATTTATACACTTGAATTTTTTTTTTTTTTTTTTTTTGTACAATTTTTATTAACTATAGAAATAATTAAATAAAAACCCCAAAAAAATAAAAAAAAAAAAAAAAAAGATTCACTATATATATATATAATATATAGGTAAAATAATTTAAAATAATGTTATTAAAGTAACTATTATATAATTATATTTTTTTAAACCTATAGAAATAAATCTAAAAATATTAAATATTATTTATTTACTATAATATAATAAAAAAAACAAAACATGTATATAAAAATATAATAATATATATATTATTTTATTTTTTATATATTCTGAAATAAATTAAGGTTTTATTATATAATATATTAAAAAAAAATTTATACTATAATAATATAGATTAAAATTAATAATACATGAAATTAAATTGTTAAAAAAAAAAATAAAAAATTTGAATTTGTATTTATAATATTGTATATATAAAATATAATTAAAATATTAAAATAATTATTTCAAAAAAAAAAAAAAAAAAAATAAATAATAAATATATTCTTATATTTATTTAATATCTATATAACTAAATCTTTTTTTATATATGTATTATTTTTTTCTTATGCGCATTCTAATAAAATATATTTTTTTAGATATTTATATATATTTGAGAGCATATAAAATTAGGTTTACTTATTTCTTAAAGTATGTAAAAATACATATAATTTAAAATGCAGCATATATATTTAAAATAATGTTTATATTATATATTATCTTAGTATATATAATTTATTTATATATATTTTATTTATTTATTAATATATAATAATAATATAAAATTATAAATTTACCAAAATGAATATTTATAATTATAATATTATAGAATATTTCATTTGAGTACTACCATGTAACTTTTTTTTTTTTCTAAATTTAATTACCTCAAAAAATTATATAAAAATCTATATTACAGATAAAAAAATATATATTTCTATAATATATAATAATAATAATAAAATAATAAGGCCATATACTATTTATATTTTCAATGTTTTCATTTTATATATAAATATAATATTTTCATACTTCATTCTACAAATTAAATATCTATATATTTTATTATAAAAAACCATAATATGAATTAAAAATCCTTTATATAAATAAAATGTATCTTATTTTTAGGAATATTTATTAAATACAAATAAATAAATTAAAAAAAAAAAAAAAAAAAAAAAAAAAAAAAAAAGTGTTGATCACATATTATATATATATATATTATATATATATTATATTTATAGGATAAAAAAAAATATATTTATAAATATATGAAAATAAGATGAATTAAAAATTTTAAAATATTAAAATTTCATAATATTTTTTCTAAAATATACTATGTATGTGTGTCAGTTCTTTTATTTAAAGATATATTTAAAAAACAAACAAATATATAAATAAATAATATTATCTTTTTATAATAATATATATGGTATCCTTTTTTTTCCAGTAAAATATATACATATATATTGCATTCATTTCTTATTCTCAATATAAACATATTTATTTTTGTATATATTATTTTATTATCTTTATAATTTTTCAATGGGTTTCATACCTAAGAGTTCCATACATAACTGAAAAAAAAAAAAAAAAAAAAAATATACATACAAATATAATATATATATATATATATATATATTTTTGTTATACCTTTAATAACGATTTCGTTATTGAACATAAAAGTAATCGCGACTTTTCATTTTCATTATTTAAAACTTTGCAGTTTTCATAAAAAGCTGTAAAGGTAGTGGTTAAATCGTACATATATTCTGCAAGTCTATAAAAAAAAAAAAAAAAAAAAAAAAAGAATAAATGAAATAATGCATAATAGAATGAAATTTTGTATTTATAAAAAAATATATATATATATTTTTTTTTTTTTCTTACTTATGAACTAGCATATTTTTTAATATATAATAAAAGATATCTGGGAATTTCAAAATATGTAATCCTAAATTTATTTCGTAAATGCTAGTTAAACTTAACTCATCTAAAATAAAAGGAAATGAAATATACACATATATATTACATACATATTACATATATATTATATATATATATATTATTATATACAGAACTTTTTATATTGAAATTATATTTTTATATAAATTCAAAATATATATAATTATGTGTATATATATCATGTATTTATATGTTTTAGAACCTTTTGATATATCTTCCACATTTATGGTGGATTTTCTAAAAATTGAACATATTCTTGAATAACCATATATTATATATATACCCGTATTTCCTGAAAAAATAATAAATAAATATAAATATATACATATATGATATGTATAATATATAATTTTTTTTTTTTTTTTTTTTTTTAAACACTTTATATATTTAGTAATATGTCTTTTTTATAAGATACCTTTTACATTTAACATATTATCATATGAAAATTTATAGTCTGAGTTTCTGTGCTGTTTTAAGTCGAAGTATTTTATGGCGCTAACACATAAGGATTCACTTAATTGGTCTATATCTACATCTAAAATATAAAAATGAAATATATATATATATATTAACTCACATACATAGAACATCAAAATATATATATTTTTTTTTTTTTTTTTTTTTTTACTTTTGAAGTAGCTCTTTTCTTCTTCACTTTTTGTTTCAATTCTCTGCAACAAGTCGCGCTTTGCTCTTTCTGTTCCTTCATTAATTAAATTAATCAATTTAACAGTTGTTCCACTTCGTGTTTTAAATTTTTTATTATCTTCATTTAAAACTAAACCAAATCCTACATGCATTAACTTTGCATTTTTATCTCCCCAATTCGTTTTTTTAATTAAATCAAAAAGCGTTTCAAAATGTGTTAGTTGACCAATATCAGTAACATATATAATACAATTGCAATTTAATTGTGTTAATCTATAATGCAATGCAGCTACATCTGTAGAATCATAACCATATCCACCATTAGATTTTTGTAAAAATAATGGTACTTTAAAATTTTCTGATTGATAACATAATGCATCTCCTATATTTGTTAATAATTTACTTTCCTTTAACAAATCCATAACATTCGATAACGTAGGTACATAGAATGATTCACCAACATACTTTAATTTTATATCTAATATGTTATATAACTTATCAAATTCTTTTTTACTACTTTCACATAATTTATTCCATATGAATTTACAATCTTCATCATTGTTTTGTAATTTAATTGCATTTTCTTTGGATGATTTTTCAAATTCTTTATCGGCATCATACATTTTTTTAGATTCCTGATATAAACTTGTTAAATTACTTAAATCAGGCATTTCTTCTTTAAAATTCGGATAATGTGTTTTTATATAATTTATAATCATACCAAATTGAGTACCCCAATCACCTACATGATTAACTCGATGTGTATTAATTTTTAAAAATTCAAATACTCTACATATACTGTCACCTATTATAGTTGATCGTAAATGACCAACATGCATCTCTTTAGCTATATTTGGTGAAGAAAAATCAACCAATACATTACCATAATTTTCATTAGTTTCCTTTATATCATTTATATTTATACTTATATCTATATTTTTACCATTAAACAATTTTTTTAATGATGTCTCAATATACTCCTTTGATAACTTCACTGTTATAAAACCTTGTGGTGATGATTTTATTTCATCAAATATAGTTTCGTTTATATTGGAAATTATAAATTCTGATATTTTTTGGGCATTTTCATACTTTAATTCCTTTCCATATTTTTTATAAATATTTATAGCGTTATTGCCTAAAAAAAAAAAAAAAAAAAATACATACACACATATATATATATATATATATATAAGATATATTTCATATATACGTCTATTATAACATTTACATATAATTATAACAGCATATATATTTTATTTATTATATTATTTTATTTATATTAATATATTTCTTATTTTAATAAAATTTTTTTGGCTAGCATTCATATTTTTGTATGAACGGGTCAGGTAAAAAAAATAAATAAAAAAAAAAAAATAAATATATATATATATATATATATATATAATATTACATTGAAAATGTCCAAATTTAAGATTGGCATATGTAACAATAGCATCTTCACAAATAGAAGGGAAACATTTTTGAATAGAATTTTGAAATATGGTTTTTATCTTCTTTGTTAAACATTCCATTGTTATCAAACAAAAGTAATGTGACAATTAAAAAATATACAAAGGGACAAAAAAATATATACATAAATATATATATATATATTAAATTTATAATAGTCTAGGTAGTTGAATAAAAAAAAATAATGGTATTATAATATATATATATATATATATGATAATGTTAAGATAATATCCACAACAATATATAAACATGTGTATAATATAAGAGCAAAATATATTACAATAAAAAAAAGAACTACAACGATAATTAAAATAATAATAATATGTATATATTAAAATTTAAAAATAAGTTGACATTTCAATATATTATTATTTTTTTTTTTAAATAAAAATATTTATATACATACATACATATATATATATATATATATATATATATGGAAAATAAAAAAAAAAAAATTTTTGTAGGATATATTTGAAAAAAATATAAAAATATATTTTTACAAGTTAAAAAAAAAATTGGTCAAAAAAATATTTGAAAAAAAGATTTATTTATATATTGATATATGTTAAATTAAAATTAAATTAAGGAAAATTTAAAATAAAATTAATTTATGGATGAATTAAAAAAAAAAGAAAAAGAAAAAGAAATTATTTTTGATAGTATAAATTTTATCATAGATTAAATTTAAAATAAAAATTTTTATTATTAAAATATAAGAAATATAAAATTTAGTTATTATATTTATATATAATAAAATAAGAATGTTTCTTCTTTCTTTTTGTGGCTTGTATTTTATATATATATATATAATATATATATTTTATACGAAAGACTATAATATATTTATATATATTTATTAATTATATAATATATGTAATAAATTATTTTGTGTTTATATGTATTTTTTTTTATTTATCATGTTACCCAAGGAAAACAAATTCCCATATAAATATAAAATGCTATGCTTTCTTTAAAAATACATATTATTATATTAAATAAGAAATTTATATTTTTTATTTTTTTTTTTTGCTTTTTATGTAAAATGTAATATTTTTATTGGTTAAAAAATATATACATATATATATAAATTTAATTTATTTTTTTAAATATGAAATTATTATGTATAAAGATGATATAATAATAGATATATAATATATATATATTATACATGTTAATTTATATATATATATTTTTTTTGTTGTAAAAAATATAAGATCCTTTTAATATAATATAGTGTATAATTAGATCAATACTATTATTAATGATAATTAAAAAGAAAAAAAAAAAAACATATTTATTTGTAATTATGATATATACTTTATTATATATTTATATGTGTATTTTTTTTTTTTTTTTTTTTTTTTTTATGCATTTTTTCGAAGCTTTAATATTGTAGACATAATATTTTCCAGATCTTCATAATTATCATCGTCTTCTTCATTTTCCGTACTTTTTTCTAATAATTTAATATTTTTTTCTGATGATGTATCATATGTTTTGTCATCTTTTATTATATCATGTTCATGAGTAATTATTTTTACATCATTATCATTTTTTTTATTTATGATACGTTTATCAACTTCCATAAAACTGATTTTATTATTATTATGGTCTTTACTTCTATGCATTCCATTATAAATATCATTATTATTGTCATTATCATTTATTTTTTTACTAATCATTTGTGTTGTTTTTATTGTATAATCATTATTCGTTTTATATTTTGGATCTTGCGTATCACAATTTTGAGAAATATCACTTTCTTGTTCCCCATCACTTGATGAAATACTGGTCTCCTTAGAATAATCATAAATAATAATATTTTCTTCATCTTTATTTGTACATTGTATATCACACTTATTTAAAAGCTCTGTTGTTATCATATTATGTACACTTTTTGTATTGTTTATTAGACTATCCAATTCATCAATATATTTATCATCATTAGATAAATTATCATTTTTATATAACAAATATTGTGAATCGTTTCTTATGAAATTTATATTTTCCTTACTGTTATTTTTTTTGCAACTATTTGATAGATTGGATTTATTTATATTATAATTATTATTATATATATATTCATGATTCATTCCAATATTAATATTTTTATTGCTCGAATATTTTTTATAATCATTACTACTAATAGGGTTGACAATTTGATTAAATGATGATTCATTTTTATGTATGATATTATCTTTTAACATACAAACATTTTTCTTATGATGCTGATCATTATGTTGTATATATTTATTATGAAATGTATTAGTTTGATAATTTATATTTTCATTGTAACCATAATTTAAAAATATGTTATCATCATTATTAGTTTCTTCAACCTTTTTGTCAAATAGGGAATGATTTATATTATATGGAGTATTTTTATTATTACTTATGCTATATTTTATATCTCCTTTTGTTAATAATATATATTTACTTTTTTGTATATGATCATTACTGATATCATTATGTTCCACGTGATAATTCTTATGATCATATGTGTTATCACATTCTTGTAACATATCAGGTGATATATTTTTTTTCAATTTAATAATAATTTCATTTTTTTCTTTTAACTCTTTTTCATATTGAACTATAATATCATTTTTTTGAATACAGCCCACTTTTAAATTTTCAATTTTTTTTTTTAAATTTATATTTTCTTTCATTAAATAATTAATAACATTCAAATATTTGTTTAACATTAATTTAGCATTTACCTTTTGATTAGTAGAATAATCAATTATTAATTCTTTATTTATTAATTTCATAACATCATTGTTTATCTTGTTATTGTTTTTCTTTTCTTCCTTTACCTTTTCTTGTAGTTTTGTAGTAAATGATGTAATAATAGATTTTTTATTTTTACTCATGCTTATTATGATAAAAGAGTAATATTCTCTTCCTTTGTCTTTCTTTTCTTCTTTCTTTTTTTTTTTTTTTTTTTTTGATAACATAAAGGTTTTTATTGATATTCTTTATTACTTATTCTTAAGAAATTTAAAAGGAGATGTTGAATGTATAATAAAAAAAAAAAAAAAAAAAAAAAAAATAGATATTAATATATTAACAAATGTATATAAATGATTTATAAATAGAAAAACAAAATGGTTTACGAAAAAAATAATGCAATTAAAAAAAATATATATATATATTTTTCCATAACAAGAAATAGTTTTTATTTTTTTATTTTCTATAATATTAAAAAAAAAAATTATATTTTTATTATATAATCCTTTGTCTAATAATAAATACCATGTCATATCATATTATATTATATTATTTTTTTTTGTGATGAACGATTTGTCTATCCATCTTATATGTCAGTGCAACATATACCTATTCCTAGATTATTCTCTGAAGAATATGGTAATATGATATTATTAACATCTAAAGAAAATTTTCTTAGAACACTATATACTCCAATATATAATTCCATCTTATTACATAAATGATAATTATTAGGACAAGATAATATAGCTGTATTCATATCACAATGGAAACATCCAAAATATATAAAAGAAGGCTCAATACCACTTAAGGTAGCTGAGGCTTCACTTTGTATTTGATCAGTGCCTATACTTAAATTATATATCTTTAATTCATCTAATAAAAAAGGGAAATCACAAGAATCTACAGAATAGGGGGCTCCACCAATATATATAGGGGAATCATTTGTTTTTGTAATACCTTAAAAAAATATATAATATATATATTTATTATTTTATGGAATAATAAATATGTTCTATATGTTATATATGTTATATATGTTATATATGTACATATAATAAATATTGTGTAAATATAATATAATCATGAAATATATTTTATCTTTTTAATATTTTTATAACCTTCAGTCAAAAAACTTGAATCTAAGATTCCATCAACAAATAGTCTTACATGGTTTATATGTCTAACGACTTATAATAATAAAATGATATATATGTATGTATATTTATGTGTGTATACATTTTAATTATATTTTTATATAATATAACGTACTTGCCATATGATACCATTGATGATGCCTTAATTTAAAATTACTTAAAAATTCTTCACCGGCTATATATATACATATTAAACATATATATATATATATATATATATATATATATATATCAATGATTTATATAAGAATCATATCATTTTCCTATTTAATTTTTATATAATTGTAGGTATTAATATTACCAGAGTTTGTACTTGATGAAGTACTCAACACAATTTTGATTCTTCCACTCTATCATTAAAAGAAAAGAAAATTTTCTTATTTTTTATTCACGTATAAAATGGATACACATAAGAGATATATATAAATTTTTGTGAATTATGTGTATTTGAATGGATTTTTTCCCTTTTTAAATAATATATATATATATATATATATATATATATTTGTTTATTTATTTATATTTATTTAATTTTACTTTAGTATTTATTAAAATAGCTGGAGAGGATTCCTGAATTTTATCCTTTATAATGCCCTTCACGACAATTATTAAAATGGATAATTGATATGTTAGAATATTCAGAAATAAAATAATAATTAATATAGGTTTTTACCTTATGTATTACAGGACAGAATTTTTCTTCCATATTATTTTTCCTTTAAAATGTAGAGGATATATAAGTAAATATATATATATATATATATATATATATATTAATGTGCTGATTTTATTTTTTTATACCTAGATATTTCATCTTGTAGTAGATATATAAAAAAGGTATATGAAAAATCAACACTCTTGAAATATTCATCAGAATGTGGTATATATATATAATTTTGCCTGAACAATGCAGAATTTCCACTTCCTCCAAATCCAGATGAAGCAAAAAATTTTCCATGGGCATGATTCCTATTACCAGTAGCATCAACAGGCATTAAACTATCAAAAGAGATATGTGTAGAAATACCTATATAGAAAGAATATATAATATGCAATAAACATATAAATATTTTATGTACTCTCTATGGATGAGATAATTATAATAACAAAATTTAAAACAATTATAAAAATCATAACATTTTAACCGTATGGTTTTGCAGATGGTAATAATATTTTTTGTCCATTGTTAATACATATAGAGGTATCTATAGAAACATCACATTCTGGTGGTTTCAGACTTAGATCACATTTATATTGATTATATATATATAACCATAATAAAATTAGATACCATATTTTATAAGGATGTAATAACATCGTATACATACATATATAAATTAATGTATATTTTTAATAGTAAATACAAGGTGAAATATAAAAGAAAAAAAAAAAAAAAATATACATACATATATATATATATATATATATATAACAGTTATGTCTTTATTTATATTATTAACTATTGTTTTGTGATTTCTATAAATAAATTATAACAGAATAAGCTATGGTCTGAATAAAGAAATCTCAATATACATATATATATGTATATATTTATAGTATACTTTAATAATTTTATATTTACTTTATAATTTTTTCTAATTTAAATTCACATTAATGTATATACATCATCATTACCTTGTATATCAAAGCAAATTTTTTTTTCTTAAAATGTATTTTTTATTTATAATTAAGTCTTATATAAAATACACCTATAAAAAAAAAAAAATAAATAATAAAAGGGTTATGCTTAGGTTGTTCAATGTTACTATAAAAAAAAAATATAACAAGCATAACAAATATCAGGGAATGATATAAAAAAGGATGAATCATAGACAAAAAAAAAAAAAAAAAATATATGTATATATTTATATATTGATAGAATACATCCTTCAAGGATATTAATATAAATTTATATGAGTGAAAATAAAAAAAATTAATAAATATATTTTATATTTCAAAATTATATTACATGTTGCATCACATATATATATATATATATATATATATATACATATACATATATATTATATATTGTAAAAAATCCCTTTCACAACATTTTTGTGGTCGTTCCCATTTTTTAGTTAGAATAAAAATGCAGCTTTTTATCGAATGAACCTAATATAAGTAATGCCTTTTTATTTGCATCAATATTATTCGAATTTATATCAACAATTGAGGGACATATATAATTTTTTAAAAGTTGAAAGCATCTAATTTTAAATCCATTATTTATAGTATTAATAATATTACCACTTTTTATATCAAAAATTAAAATATATGTACCATGTACTTTATCCTCTGATGTTACATAAATAAAATTACCACTTATATCAATTTGTATTGTAGGAAAAGATAATGAATTTAATACACACCCATAAATTATTTTTATTATAGATTCTTCTTTAAAGGAATATACAAATATTTTTGATGTATCTGTACATATAACTAATATATTTTTTTTTTTATGATAATCTAAAGCTAAAATATTATGTTTTTCATTTTTCGATTCATCATTTTCATTTTTGTTATCTTTATTTAAATCGAAAAGGTATAATTTATTTTCTATAATATAATTAGCACTATTCATAAAAATTATATGATTACTATTAAGCATAGATATTATGATTACTTCTTTGTTATTATGTTTAACCCATAATATATTAGTTGGTATATCAGGTAGACCTATAATTTTTTTTTTTTCATATGTATAGTTTGTTGTATCATCATATATGTTATTATTATTATTATTATTGTTACTATAAATGTCGTCAGTTTTTTCATTCATTTTATTATTTGATATAATTTTTTCATAAATAATTAAATTTTTATCATTAGCTATAGAACAAAATAAAGAATAATCTTCATTAAATAAACATTGGATTGAATATTTCATATGGTATTTTAATATATCTTTTAGAAACATATATGGATTATCATAATTTATTTTTGTATCAAGATTTAAATCATCTGTTTGTATTAATTTATTTTTTATACTTTCAATTTTATTCATATTAATTTGACAAATACATATATCTCCATTCATGGTTGAAACGATAAATAAATTATCTTGATAGTTAATATCTATATGCATAACTGGTGACCCTAAGGATATATGTTCTAACTGTTGATATAAATATATATTATAATCATTATGATATTCTTCTTTTTCATTTATATCATTATTTCCATTTTGTTTCTTTGCTTTTTTTTTATTTTCATAAATGA
Source organism: Plasmodium sp. gorilla clade G2 (assembly GCF_900097015.1). Classification (NCBI taxonomy): domain Eukaryota; phylum Apicomplexa; class Aconoidasida; order Haemosporida; family Plasmodiidae; genus Plasmodium; species Plasmodium adleri (nom. inval.). The sequence continues at coordinate 734,691 of NC_041704.1, forward strand.
TTAAAAATAAATTGATACTTCCATTTGCATAACCAACTAAAAGGAATAATGGAAAGAATCTTTGAAAAAATATAATATTTTCAGAGTTTATATGTTTATTATTTTGTTTATAATATATGTCAATATATTTAATACATAAAATATTTGACGGCTTATTGACCTTATCATTTATATTATTTGATATATCATTATGTACTATGGTTACATTTAACTTTTTATAAATTTCTTTTTCTTGAGTAAAATATGTATCCCAGTTATATGACTTCATATTTACTTTTTGTGTCACATTGTTTGTATTATTTAATTTTAAATTATCATCATCTTTATTATCATTACTGAGAAAAATATTTTCTTTTTTTTCCTTCATAAAAGGTATGGTGAGTGAATTATTTTGGTCTGTTTGATACATATATTCATCAAAGGTATTAATTGAATAATTATCATCATCATTATTATTATTATTATTATTATTGTTGATATTATTATTATCATTTTCATACATATCACTTCTCTTATCGTTCATATTTTTTACCTTATCAACATTTTGCAAATGAGCATATTTATCTTTCATATCCTGATCAAAAAGATCAATAGCTTTACACAGTATAGAATTGTTCATTTTATTCATAGTATAAATAAAGAATGTTTTATCAATATCTTCAAAATCTTCATCTTTTTCTTCTTCGTCTCTTATATTTTCATCATCTGAAATATCCTGATTATTTTGATCTAAAAAATATAAATCATAATCTTCTATATAATCTATTTTACTTTCTTTTTTTAATTCATTCAAACTATTTTTCATTCCAATTTTATTCAAGAAATCATATACAAATTGTATATTCCTGAAATATTTTTTATTGTATTCTATAAATTCTTTTTTCATTTTTAAAAATATAGAAATAGTAAACGTCACAATATTTTGCCAGTCATAAGTATTATATATATATATATTATATTAATAGTATATTTCTATGACTTTTTTTTTAATACATTCAACTAAAGATATGGAACACGAATACATCAAAAAAAATAAATATATTTTATATATATATAAATTTATTTATATATTTATTTTCTTATACTCATTTAATATTGTACATCCTAATATTTTTATAACTTAAAAATACAATGTTGCAATATTCATTAATATTATTGGAAAAAAAAAAAAAATAAAATAAAATAAATAAATAAAAAAAAAGAAAGAAAGAAAGTAAGAATTTTGTTTATATATATATATATAAACAAATGATATAATATTTTTTATTTTAAGTATTCCAATAATCATCCTTTTCCTGTGAACATAATTTTTATACCCTAGGTAAAATAATACATATATATATATATTAAAATAATATAATATATATTTAATAGTATTTATATTTCATTATTATTAAGAATTAAAATAAGATAAATACAATAAGTATATTTATTTATATATATTATATATATATATATATATATGACCATTTATTTTATAGGATAATAATTATACCAACGGATTTATACTATTATAATTAAAATGTTGTATAAGTCATTTGATAAAATGAGGCCAGATGTGTAGAAAAAAAAAATATATATATATTATAATTTTATAAACATTTTTTTTACAGTTGTATATTTATTTTATTTTTTTTTTTTTTAAATATAAAACCATCTCTCTATATGTTTTAGTCTTTGTAGAAATGAAGATGTTTAATTTGCATGAATGTGCGTATATGTGAAAAAAAATAAAATAAATGATTGAATAAATGAAAATTATTTAATGATAATGTTCTTCTTATATGTCATAATAAATGTTATATATATATATATTGACACACATGTATTTCAATATTTTTATAATATTAAAGAATGCATATACTTACAAACTTTTGAATTTTTTAATATGCCTTTAAAATAAAAATTCTATTTATTATTTCTTTTATAAAATAAAAGAAAAATATATATATATATATATGTTATCATTTGATAAGATTTTTATAATAACTCTTTAAAAATACTATATGGATACACATTTTATAATTTAAAAATTTTTGAAATTTCAAATTTTAATTTTTTTTTAATATTTGCATTTCAATTTTTTTTTGTTTTATTATTCGATGCACTATAGAAATATATTCGTATTTTATTAAATTCCATATATTAATAAATAAAAATATAATAATATATATAATAAAATAATTACAAAAAAATAGTTTTTTTATATTTATTGTTATTCTATTTTTCGCATATAGAAAAATTAAATATAATTATATAATATATATATATTTTATGTTCAACGTTAGTTTTTTATTTATTTTAATTTTTTTTTTTATTAAACATTTCCTCCTTTTTTTTTTTTTTTTGTTGTATTTTTTATACGAAATATTTATTTTATTATTCTTTCCCCAAGATTTTGTAAAATATAATTTCCAATATATTATTATTTTATTTTTCTACATATTTTTGTTTTTACTTTTTATATATATATATAAACATCTTTTTGTTATAAAACATATACATTTGTATATATTTTTGCATGAACATATTTTTTTGTACTTTTTATCAAAATATGTAAAAAATAATTTTTGTTTTATATATTTTTTTTTTTTTTTTTTTATAATATACATGATATATCTTTGGATTTTTATTTTTTCAATACATGATTATATTATATGAATCTACATAAATAAGTATATAAAAAAATTTGAACACAATTATACATCATAACACTTTGAAATGTAAAAATAAATGAATAATGTTGTTATATATATATATATATATATATATATTAAAAATTGATCCAATTTTGTTATTGTATAATTTATATATATATATATATATATATGTAATATAAAATAATATATATAAATTAATATATATATATATATATATATTATATGCTTTATTTTATAATTATATGCAAGGTTAAGGATAATATGGAGGAGGTTTTTCCTTTTTCTTTTTTTTTTTTTTCCATTTTAAAAAAGAAATTAAAGGGAAATTAACATTCATGTGAAATATTATAATAAAATATGGATTTATAAAAAAATAGGAACCGTAATTTTTTTTTTGAATATTTTACAGTAGTCTATATAATATATATATATATATATAACATTAATGAATAAATGTTATAATATTTGTTTTATATATTTTATTTTTATTTTTATTTTATTTATTAATTTTTTTTTTCTCGTCAATGTTTTTTTAAAGCCTTTTCCTTCACTTTATTTTTACAAGTTTCCATAGAAGAAAAAAAAAATAAAAAGAGAAAGGAAATTATAGTATAAAAAAATAAAGTTGAAAAGGTAAAAATATATATATATATATATATATATATATATATATTTATGTACATATATTTTTGTATACATTTTTGAATAGTACTTAATATAGTGGTATAATAAACCCTTGAATGATTCTTTGTTTTTATAAATTTTTCGATCAACAAAGGTTACATATATATATATATATATATTTATTTATTTATTTTTATTTATATTTATTTATATGTGTACTATCTTATAGTATGAAAGATTTTATAGATAAAAACGCAAAACATGTTTATGAAAAGTATATAGAAAATAAAAGTAAAAATGATAATAATATAATTGATAATAATAAAGAAAGTTTTCATACAAATGTGAATTCAAATAACCATATATATAAAATGAAAAATTGGTTAAATAAAAAAGAAAAAGATAATAGTAAGAAAAGTGTGTTGAATATGGATAAAACATATAAAGAAGAAGATGATAGAAATGTATATTATAATAATGATAATATGTCTGTAGATAATAATTATAATAAAGTACTTAATGATGATTATATAAATAATGATAAGAATAAAATAATATTTCATCATTTTCGTAATACAGAAAGGAAAACATATTATAATGGTATGGTCAAAGGTAGAGAATTGTTATATAAAAATATAAAAATGACTGAAAATAAAACTAATCCAATAGCTAATATTAATTTAACTAATTATTTATTAGTACCTGATGAAATTAGACATAAATATACAAAAACATATTTATTTCAAATATCGAAAAGATTATTAGTTATGAAAAAACCATGGAGATTACCAAAAAATGTAGAATTACAAATAAATAATGTATATCATTTATCAAATTATATAAAAGTTTTAGAAAGAATAGCTAGTGAATATTTAAATGATCCACCTATTAATTATTATTATAGAGGTTTAGAATTATATAATAAAAATGTTTTTGCAAATATAGATTATTTATTAAAAAAAGTAGATATAAAAGAAGATACTAAAACTGTTCATTTAAAAAATCTTATTAAAATAAATGAATATTATTATGATCTAAGTACATTTGGAAAATCACCTAATACTATATTTTATCAATCATATGTTATTTTAGATATACATTCTAATACATTAACTTTAGAAGATGAATATGAAAACCTTTTTGATTCACAAATATTAAATTATGGATATGGAGAAAAAGAATATCCTAATTTAAAATATTTATTAAGTATATGTAGTTCTATTTTATTTTGGTTAAATTTTAATAAAAAAGATAATTTTGCAATTATTAATTATCATAAAATTAGTTCTTTTATTCTATTAATTTTTTCATGTGCTATGCTAGCCATTGATAATTCTTTAACATTTGATCAAATACAAGAAATTCTCTATAAGTCCTCAAAAATTAATAGTAATGATAATGAAGATGATAATACTAATAGTGATACATCTTCGAATTATTTTTCAAATCAAATTCATAATAATAATAATAATTCCGAACAACACAAAAATAATGTACATGACAAAAGGGAGAATACTTATAGGATGGATAATCACACCAATCAAAATGATAATAATAATATTAATAATATTAATAGTAATAATAATAGTAATAATAATAATATTTGTCAAAATGAAAAAAAACATGATGATATTTTTCTTAATAATAATTTATTAAATCCTAAATTGATATCTAATGAGAAAAGGGAATGCCTTGAAGTAAATCCAAATTTATATCTACCCACCAATAATTATTTTGAAGAAACTAAAATAAACAAACCAATAAATAAAGATGAAAAATGTAGTGAATCTACTACTGAATACAAAAAAAATTATGCTCATAATTATAATGAAAATATTCCTCATACAATAAATGTAAATAGAAAAAATGTACTATATGAAAACGAATTTGATGATATCAAAAATAAAAAAAGTAAAGATGATAAAGTTTCAAGTACATCATGCGGTATGGATTCATTAAATAAAGACACTAATAAAACAAATAATAAATTTAAAGATCATCATTTCTGGATCCCTTTTGATTATTGGAAGGCATCACATAAAAGATATTTTCATTATATGTATGATTTAATAAAGAATAAAAATAAAAGAGTTGAAAATAATCCTTTCAAAATAAAAAGTATTATATTTACAGATTATGCCCCTTGTTCCGTTTCTATTGAGATTTATGAAATTATTTATAAGGATAATTCGGAATTGAATTCTGACCTGCTTTCTGAAAGTGAAGAAAATTATGAAAGTGAAGAAAATGATGAAAGTGAAGAAAATTATGAAAGCGAAGAAAATTATGATAGTGAAGAAAATTATGATAGTGAAGAAAATTATAAAAGTGATGAAAATTATAAAAGTGATGAAAATTATAAAAGTGATGAAAATTATAAAAGTGAAGAAAATTATGAAAATGGAGAAAATTATAAAAGTGATGAAAATTATAAAAGTGAAAAAAATCACAAATGTGATGATAAATATATAAATATAAATACGAATAATTTAAACGGTTCCGATAAGGTTCATCCAAGTAATAAAACTTTAAAACATTATTCATTTCAAAAAGATGGGACAGGAATGAAATATGAGGAAAAAGGCTTATGGATTTATTCTGATAGGGAAAAAAAATTAGTTCCTGCTGAGAGAATAGCAAAAGATGAATTCAAAAAATGTTCAAACGATGAAAATGTTGATAATACTAACAATAGTGATTATAATAGTGATGATGAGGATGATGAAAAACATTTATGTGAGTGTTCAATAAATAAACATCACGGAAGGAAAAAAAAAAATAAAAAAAAAAAAAATATAAAACTAAGCGTAGAGCATTTTAATCAAACTGTTTATCCAAATGAAAATATTAAAAATATTAAAAATATTAAAAATATTAAATATATTAAAAATATTAAAAATAATAATAATTATATAAACATAATAAATAATAAGATATATAGAAAAAATTTTAGTTGTAATGTACCAAGTCTTGAAACCAAACAAGCAAACCTTTTAGATATAAATAATACACCTAAAATAGATTTTGATATATCCCATTTAAATCAAAAAGATAATAAAAAAAAGAAAAAAAAAAAAAAAAAAAAAAATATTAAATGATAAAAATAGTGTAGTAGGTATAAATTATCAAAAGGATATACCTTTTAATAATAAATCTTTAATATGTTTATCTGATAATAAAATTAATAGTTCAATTAATACACTTAATGTATTTAATGAAGAGGATTCATTAACATCTATAAATCAACATTCTGAAATACATTCTAGAGTACAATCAGAATTTGATAAAGTTGAAAAAAGTGTAACTCATTTATGGAGTAACTCTAATTTCCCATTAGAAAATAAAATAAAAAAGGTAAGTTCTGTTTTTTCTCCTAGAACTATTAATTCAAATTCATCTTGTAAATCTATTTCTTTTGTTGATAAATTGACAAGTTCTAAAAGAGATGATGTTAGTTCTGGTAGGAGTATACAGACAAGTGAAAGTAAACAATCCTTTTCTGATAACCATAAAAATATCATATATGATAATTTTGATGAGAAACAAAATAGTTCACTTTTTTATAATAAATCGCAAATATTTCATAAGGATGAAAATAATATGAAAAATGACTTTAGCGAGTATTTACAAAAAATGGAATCAAAAAGAAAAACAACACAACAAATACATCAGCAACAAGATATAAAACAAAATGTAGATGAATATTATCATTTGAAGAAAGACAAAAAAAAAAATAATAAATACAAATTATATGGATTATTAAAAAATAATTACATAAAGGGTAAGGAAAAAGATACAAATGATAATGAAGTTGAAAATATGTCCAATATAAAGCATCATAATTATTTAGATGAAAATATGAAAAAGAAAAAAAAAAAAATAAAATCAGAAGAAAAAGGTAAAACAAATTCATCCAAATGTGGATATGAATATTTTTTAAAATGTAATCCTATTAATTATAATGTAGTGTCATCTTATGAAAAAAATAAGAAAAAATATATCACTATTGATTTTACTCACGATGCAGAAGGTAATTCAAAAGAACATATAATATGTGGTGATATATTGATATTAATAGGACATAAAAATATAGAGAAATTTCATAAAGGATTTTCAAGTTCATATTCATTTCATACTGGTTTTTTAAAAAAAGGATCATCAGAAATTCTTCATCTAAAAAAAGAAGATATGGATATAAATATTAATTATGATAATTATATTCCTGATAATATGAAAATATCAATTATTCTAGATGCAGCTACGAAAGAAGATTGTTTAAGGTCATATAAAAAAACCTTAAGAAGTAATAACAAAATGGAAGAATTAGAAGCTTTGAAAAACTTAGAAAAAAGAAAATCATTTGTTTTAAATGATTCTGAAAGTGTAATAAATATGTTACGTGATTTTCCTAGTGAATTTTCTCCATCAGAAAAAACGTATGAATATTTTGAGAAAATTAATTCGATAGAAAAAATGATAAAATGTGGAAGGAAGTCGGATGTTACAAATGAAAATTATGGATCTACCGAAAATAATGAAAGTTTAAAGGAGGTAGTAAAAAATGAAAAGAATAAAAATGAAATAGATGATGAAAGGGATAAAAATCAAATAGATGATAAAAAGGATAAACATAAAATGGATGATGAAAGGGATAAAAATCAAATAGATGATAAAAAGGATAAACATCAAATAGATAATCAATTTAATAAACATCAAATAGATGATGAAAAGGATAAACATCAAATAGATAATCAATATAATAAACATCAAATAGATGATATAAAAAACAATATTGTTGAACAAAATAACCAAATAGCTAACAAAACAAATATCTATGAATCCATTGTTGAAAAACATTATTATAACCATTCAGATATTGAAACAAATAAAGAACAAAAGATTGATATACAATATAATATTGAGAAAAATCATTTTGATAGTATTCAAAATGATCCACTTGAAGAAAAAGAAAAATTAAAGAATACATATAAAAAACATCATTCTTTTAGTAAAGTTAAAGAATTATATGAACAAGAAAGTTTAAATATATATAATAAAAAGAATTTAGATTTTAATTCGAGATCTCATTATAATGCTTATTCTGTTTTTAATGAAAAAGAACCTACCCTAAAATATAATGCAACTAATATAACACAATTGTTAACCTCTCTATTTGGTTTTAGAAATAGAGATGATAAATATTCATTAAATAAAAAACAAAGCATGTGTTCATTATTAACTTCTAAGAAATCATATTCGAATATAATTTCTCTTAAAGATTATTTGCAAAGACAATATGAAATAATCATTAAACCTGGTGAGAATATAACATCATTTGTTAAAAGCCATGTCATAAAAATAAATGTACCTTTATTAAATTTTTTGAAAAAAATAACGAATCTTTCGAATATTAAAATTCAATTATCTTTGAAATTATGTAATAATGACCTTAATAAATCATTAAATTTTATTGTCTGTATGTGGGGAATTAATATATTAAAAAAAAAAAGCTCTACAAAATATTCCTCTAGTTGGAATCAAATACCAGAATATCGTAGAGAGTTTAAAAGAATTTTAGGATATAATAATTTTAGTAGTAAATCATCTCTTGACACATCTAAATGTGTAAATAAAGTAGATAGCGTAAGTGAAATGGATAGTGCTAATTATACTAATATTTCCTATTATAAAATGTTAAAGGATGTTAAAAGTTTGTATGATGAAGGTTCAAAAAAAAGAGTACACACTGATGAATGTATATATAGAATTGAAGAAGATGAAAAAAACAAACAAGAAATTAATAATAATTATATTTTATCTCTTTTGAGGAAAAAAGAGAAAAACGAGATAGAAAAACGTATAATAGATAAAAAAGATAAAATAAAAGATGAAAAAGAAACGGATTATAGTCCTAAGGATACATCATCTGATATTACTACAAGTACAGATATGATGAAATTTACACAAGTGTATATAAACAAAAAGGAAAACAAAGAAAAGGAAGATAATCATGTACATAATAAAATAATAAAATCTGATATTGTTATGAACAAAAAAGAGAAGCACGAAGTAAATAATATAGAAGAGATACAAAAGAATGATACAGATATATTGATAAATAATGATGTGAATAAAAATAAGAATGATATGTTGAAAGATGCTGATAATTATATTATTAGTAATAATAACAACAACAACAATAATAATAATAATAATAATAATATTAATAATAATAATATTAATATTTCTTTAAAAAAAACAATTGGAGAAAGTAGCTTTTTTTATGCTAAATTACCAAGTGGGGAACTTATCAAATTAAAAGTAAACGATTCGATAGAATTAAGTACTCATGATAGCATGCCATTATTGTTAGTTGAACCCATAGATGATATAACTGATGAAAAAAAAAAATCCTTAACCGAATGGAACCTTCTTTCAAAAATGAACTCTCAAACATTTAGTAAAGAAAATACAATGAATGATAATAATAATTTACATAAAGATTCTATTATTAACGATTTAGAAATAATGTACAATAAATTGAATAAGAAGGGTAGTATTGAATCCACATTTAGTATGGAAAGTGAAGGAACTGTAACTTCTAGATTGTCACCTTCTCTTCCCGGTGAATCATTAACGTCTTTAGTAAATATGAAGGACAAATATGTAAAAGACGAAGACGAAAAAAAAGAGTTAAAAGTTGTAGATAACAAAAAAGAAATAAAAATTGAAGACGAAAAAAAAGAGTTAAAAGTTGAAGAGGACAAAAAAGAGCTAAAAGTTGTAGAGGACAAAAAAGAGCTAAAAGTTGTAGAGAACAAAAAAGAAATAAAAATTGAAGACGAAAAAAAAGAGTTAAAAGTTGAAGAGGACAAAAAAGAGCTAAAAGTTGAAGAGGACAAAAAAGAGCTAAAAGTTGTAGAGGACAAAAAAGAAATAAAAATTGAAGAGGACAAAAAAGAGGTAAAAGGTGAAGAAAAAATGGATGAAAAACAAAATAATATTACAAGTGAGGAAAACAAAACTGCAAACGATAAACAAATTAAAGCGAAAGCTATTGAAGCCTTACTTAAACAATCCAAAGCAAAAAGACCACCCCCTCCATTACCTGCAGCACTATTAAAATCAGTGAATGTAGCAAAGGAAAAACCTGAAATGAAAGAAGAAGAAATTGTGAAAACAGAGAATAATACGAAATTAGCCTTTACAAAAAAAGGAGGGAAAAAAATCCCAGCTCCACCACCATTTTTACTAAAAAAAATGGGAGATAAATCCAAGTGTGTTTTAAAAAAATGTCCAGAAGCTTTTGGTTTAAAAAAAGCAGCTAAAGTTCCAGAAAAACGTCCACTAGGAATAAAATTACATTGGCAATTATTACCTACTCATAAAATTGAAGGTACAGTTTTTAATGAAATAAAAAGTCAAGAAGTAAAATACAATTTGATTGATACCAAAGCAGTACATAAATTATTTGCAAGGGTAAAAGGAGAAAAGAAAATTATAAAAAAAAGTATAGATGATAAACAGAAAAAACCAGAAGAAAAATTAGTTACAGTATTAGATAGGACTAGGGCACAAAATATTGGTATATTATTAAGATTTCCAATGAGTACTCAAGAAATTGTTGATAAAATTAATTCTTTTGATCTGACAGATTTGAATGTAGACTTTTTACAAAAAGTATTACATATTATTCCATCAAAAGAAGAATGTGATGGAATATTACAAAAATTAGAAAATGAGAAAATAAAAGCAGAACAATTTAGAGATGTTGAAAGGAAATTAATACCATTTGTATATTTAGATAAATGTCAAAGTAAAATACAAATATGTTTATTTTCTTTAAAATATGATAAAATGATTAATGAAATAAATAAAGATTTAGATATATATGATAAAGCTGTAAAAGAAGTTAGATCTAGTATACGATTAAGATCTTTATTAAAAGCTGTTTTAAAATGGGGAAATTATGTAAATTATGGTATTAATGATAATGAAGATTTAGTTGCATTAGGATTTACTTTATCATCTGTTTTAAAATTAAGTGAATTTAAATCTTCTATTGATAGTAAAATAACATCTTTACATTATATTACTGTAACATTATGTATGTATCTTCCAAATTTAAATATGAACTTATTAGAAAATGATTTGTTATCTGTTTTGACAGCATCCAAAATGTCTTCTGAAGCTATAGATATTATTTTCTCCTCCTTAGAAAAAGAAATTACTTATATAAAAGGACAGATAAAAACCAACTATGAAGAAAAATTTAAAGAAAAAATGATATCTCTATTAGAAGATAGTGAACAAAAATATAATACAGCACAAAAACAATATGAACAAACTAAAAAAGATGTTAATGAATTAGGTATATACTTAGGTGAAGATATGCCAAAGAATGGTAATTTAGAAAATATTTTTATGATCTTATCATCAATTGTAGATAGCTTTACAAAATGTTATAAAGATATTTTAGCTAACCCTAAAAAATTTTCAATCATGTTAAATGACGAAAACTTGTTAGATGATTATTATAATGTTTTCTGTAAAGGTAAAAAACGACCTATCATCAAAATGAATAGTATATCTACAAAATTGGATACTAAAGAAGATGATATGATCAAAAATAAAAGTATCCCAGATATTAAAATAAAAATTAATAAATCAAAAAGTGTCAGTCTAAAAAAAAATGATCACGGAAAAAGTACCATGTTTCAACTAAGAAATCAATTAATGCAAGATATACAAAATAGATCCATTCTAAAAAAGACATTTGCATTTTCTAATACATCAGGAAATGGATCTTCTTCTATTCAACCTACTCAGCAAAATGGGAAGGATAATAGTATAGTAAAAAATGAAGCTGAACAAAATATTAAAAAGGAGGAAGAATTAAAAAGTAATAATGATAACCAAATAAAGGAAGTCCAAACGTTAAATGAGGAAAGTAAAAATGTAAATGAAAAAAATATAATGAATGATGTAATAACTGTGGAAAATAATTCTGATGAGAAGCAAAATAAAAATAATAAAGTGGAAGATATAAATAATACATAAATTTGGAATAATTACCAAAATGGATATATATATATATATATATATATATTATCCACCCCTTGATGTTATACTTCATATTAGAAAAAACAATGTGTATATTTGTATTATATGTGATATCAAAATATTATTTGGCCCATTATTGTAAATTTTTTAAAATGAATATCCATGAGTAAAATAAAATAAAATACAAATAAACACTCGTAAAATATATTTATATATATGTTATTCATTTTTTAAGTAATTAAATAGATATCCATAAAAAAAAAAAAAAAAAAAAAAAAAAAACAAAGTAATTTCTTATTGTTGATGTGTTACTGATTTTTAAAATTCAAATTATAAACGAAAAAAAAAAATTGTCTTTTTTTTTATTATTATTATTATTATTGTTTATCATTATTTGTAATTTGAATAAAAAAAAAAAAAAAAAATATAGAAAATTAATAATGTATTCTTAAAAAGTGTATATACATATTTTTTATGTTTATATGCGCTTTCACATGTATATATTATATAATTAATTGCATATGTATTTATCTTTAATTTGTTGCATGAAATGCATAGCGTATAAAGATCGCCTCCCTCAAAAAAAGAAAAAAAAAATATATATAACGAATCATTTAAAAAGGATATGATATTTATTTTCTCATTTTTTCATTTTTATTATTATTATTTTTTTATATTTTATTTTATTTTTTTGATGTAACCCTTTTTAGTTTCATTCTATATTTTTAATAATAAATGAATCTTACATATACATATATACACACATATATATATATATATATATATATATTTATTATTTGATTTTATATTCATTTGATTATATTTTTATTTTTTTTGTTTGAAAAAATATTATATAAACATCTTTAAAATTATGATTGATTTATAAAATATTACAAATTAGTTATGTTTAATATATTTTTTTTAAAATGGTCTAACACATTATTTTTTTATATTTTTTGTGTATAAGAAATTTTACAATTGAACAATGGTAATAATAAAATGAAAATGTGAGGACTTATAAAAATATAATTTCTTTGTAATTTTTAAATACACAAGCAATAAAAGGAATAGAAAAAAATTATTTTTTATTAAAAATTTTATTATATCATAAAATAGTTGGCATTATGTACATTTTTTTTTTTTTTTTTTCTCTCCATAAATAGGAAATAATTTTTTATGGATATAAGAATATTATATATATAATCCATCATTTCTTGCAATAGAAGTGTACTTTTTTTTTATTTATTTTTTCTTTTTATTTTAAAATTTATTTTTAATTTCCTTTCCTTAAGAATGTACTTACATTTTATTATTTACATTACAAATAAGAAAAGGTGTAACTTAGAATATAAGAATATATTATATATATATAATATTCATTTTAATTTAATTTATTTAGTTGTACACTCATATAAGAATAAATAAAACATTTTAATCGATATTGTATGATATATATATAATAATATATTTTATTTATTTAATAAACAATGCAATATATTATTAAAATTAAAATTAAAATTAAACTTCCATTTATATATTTTATAAATATATTTAATTTTTATTTCTTATATTTTTAATAATATATTAAAAATTTAAATATTAAAAGAAAAAAAAAATAAAGTGAAAAATATTTTTATAATTCCTTATTTTTATGGTAAATTTTTTTTTTTTAAGTGTATTTTGTTATATATATATATTATATATATATGCATAATAAAATATTATATAAGAACAAATAATAAATATATATATTATTTATATATACATAAATAAATATATTAATAAATATATTAATACATATTTTATGGGATAAAAAGAAAAAAAAATAAAGTTACATAAGCAATATATTCAAGGAATACTTTTATAAAAAATATTAATAAATAATTAAATATATATTACATATATATATTATATATATAATATTTATATAAATTTATGAACATATAATTTTACTTATATATAAATATATTTCTTTTGAATTTCAAGTATTTAGTAAAATAATAATAAAAATATTATTGTATATATATTATATATATATATTATAAAAAAGTGTTAAAATATAAAAAAACATATATTAACAATATATTTAATATATATATATTTATTTTTTTTTTTTTTTTAATTTCTTTTAGAAATTTTTATAATTTATTATAAATAATAAATATACATTTATATAATTATATTTTTTCATTTAGTTATTTTTTGTAAATGTAATTATATATTATTATATTTTTATATATTTATATATTTTTAATTTATTATTTATTTATTTTTTTTTTTTTTTTACCCTTTGTTATTGTTTAAATATAAAAAAGATACTTATAAAAAAAAATATATATATATATATTTTTAATTATTGTTTTCATTTTGATATAAAGCAATAATGTTAATTATTATATTATAAATATATGAATATTACATATATATATATATAATATATTTTTTTGTATAAGTATTGATTTATTTATTAGTAAAATATTTTTACGTGTCAAATATATTTATAATATATACATATATTTATTTATTTATATATATCACAATGAGCCAGAATAATCCCTTGTCTGTTAGTGTGGCGGATAATCTTATAAATTACGATATTCAGAATGAATCCTTTCGACTAGGAAATGTTTCAGTGGAAGGTGACAAGTATATTTGTGTAAAAGAAAATGTAAATGATAATACACAAGTAGTAGTGATTAATTTACACAATAAGAATAGTACTCGTAAACATATGAAAGCAGAAAGTGTAATTATTCATCCTAATGATCCAATTTTAGCATTAAAAGGAACTATAAAAAATATGAATACTATTTTTTTACAAGTATTTAATATTGAAACTAAAGAGAAAATCTGTTCTCTTAATTTAAATGAGTATATGAATTATTGGAAATGGATTAATAATGATACCATTGCCATTGTTTGTGAAAAAAATATATATCATTGGAATATTGATATACACAATACTAGAAAAAATAAAGATAACAACAATGATAATAATAACAATAATAATAATAATAACAATAGTAGTAGTAGTAATAATTATTATAATACTTTAACAAAAGTTTTTGAAAAGGCACAAATATTTATTGACAATAATTCACAAATTTTATATTATTCTACTGATAAAGATATGAAGTGGTGTATTTTATGTGGTATATCTACACAAGACCAAGGGAAAAGTATTGATGGTTATATGCAACTTTATTCTTGTGAAAAAAAATTGCATCAAACAATTGAAGGTTTCATAGGTTGTTTTGGCTCATTCATTTTTGATAATTTAGATATGAAACCATTATTTTGTTTTGTTGAAAAAAAAAAAAATTCAACCATATCTAGATTACACTTAATGGATATTTATACCAACAAAACGGAAACAACAACTCCTTATAAAATTGTTAAAGAAATTAATTTGATTAATGAAAATCTAAATGATTTCCCAATATATATAAGTATAAATACTTTACAAGGTGTTATATATATTGTGACTAAATGTAGTTATGTTTATATTTTTGATGAAGGTACACTTAGCTTAATTGTTAAAGAAAAAATTAGTGAAGATAATATTTTTATTTGTTGTGATAGCAAAAATGGAGAAGGTATTTATGCTGTTAATAAAAAAGGTATCATTTTTTATATAACATTAAATTATTTTCATCTTATAAATCATATAAAATTATCAAATTTAGAATTTAAAGACAAAATTATAAAAAATTTATGTGTGAAATATGGATATCCAGGATGTGATTATATATCTGCATATAAAAAATGTATTAATGACATGGATTTTAAAAAAGCATCTAAAATAATTTGTTTAATGAAAAATACCAAAATTTTTGAAGAACATTCAAATAATATAGCAGAATCTATTTTAATTATGAACAGAAAAAATATAGATATTCGTATTATACCACCTTTAAGAACACAACAAGTGTTAAATAGTTTTAAATCTTTTAAAAATACATCAGGGCAATTATCACCACTACTTCTTTATTTTTCTGTTTTGTTAGAATATGATAAATTAAATACATACGAATCTATTGAGTTGGTAAAACCTGTTGTTTTACAAAAAAAGAAAGAATATTTAGAAAAATGGATAAAAGATGATAAATTAACATGTTCAGAAGAATTAGGAGATTTAGTAAAAGTCTTAGATTTACGTTTAGCATTAAATATTTATTTAAGATGTAGTGCACATAATAAAATCATGTCAACTTATTGTCTTTTAAATATGTTTAATAATGTATTAAGTTATATAAATAATTTTAAACAATTGAATTTTGATTATGTAAATATATTCATTACAATAGTTAATTATGAATTTCCACAAGGAAGTGCTGATAATAAGGATGGTGCATTTATTGGTGACTTTAATTCAAACTCAAAAAATGAAACTATGGACTTTTTTAATGATGGAGTAGGAAGTACATCTAATGATCCAAATAATAATATTAATAAATTGAATAAGGGTAATATTAATGAAGTAGCTATTCAATATATAAAATTTTTATGTGAAAATAATATTTCATTTGATATTAATAAAATAATTGATTATTTATTAAGTAAAAAGAAATTACAAGAAGCTACATCCATTTTATTAGATTATTTAAAAGAAAATAAACCAGAACATAAAAATTTACAAACAAAATTATTTGAATTTAATTTATATAATAATGTACAAGTAGCAGAAACCTTATTTCAAATGGATATATTTACACATTATGATAAAAATAAAATAGCATATTTATGTGAAGAAAAAGGATTATATCAAAGAGCTCTAGAAAATTATACCAATATAAATGATATTAAAAGGGTTATAACGAAATCGACTTGTTTCCAAAAAGGAGGTAATGACAACAGCAACAATAATAATAATAGTATTAGGAGTAGTATGGGTGATATACATTTTGATATAAATAATATGAATAACATGAATAATTTAAATAAAGGAAAAATATCCATTGAATGGATTAAAAATTATTTTTCTACATTAAGTGATTCAGTATGTGAAGAATTATTATTCGATTTTATGAAAGGTAGTAAAATTAATATGGAAGTTGTTATTTCTATTTGTGTTCAATATTATGATAAAATAGGAATAAAAAAAATTATTAACAAATTTGAAGAAAATAAGAATTATGAAGGAATTTTTTATTTTGTTAGTAATATTTTAAATGATCTACCAAATCTAATTGTCAAAGGAAATAATAATGATAATTTATCAAATAATAGTATATTATCTACATATAATAATATGAATGATGAAGATCCATCTATTTTATTAACATCAGATATATGTTCTACAACACAATATTCTTACGAAACTGCTTATTTGAAATTAGAAGATGTTCATTATATTATGTTTAAATATATTGAAGCTTGTGTAAAAATTAATAATATACAAGAATTAGATCGAATTTGTAAAGATAAAAATGCTAAATATAATCCTGAACAAATTAAAAACTTTTTAAAAGATTGTAAATTATCAGATCCTAGACCTTTAATTTATGTATGTGATATTCATAATTATATCGAAGAATTAGCTGAATATTTATATAAAAATAGCTTATTAAAATATATTGAAGTATATGTTATAAAAGTGAATCCAAACAATGCACATAAAGTTATAGGAGTGTTATTAGATTTAGATGCTTCTGAAGATTTCCTTTTAAATTTATTAAATAATATTAAGAATATATCCAATATTGGTAATTTAATAGAAATAGCTGAAAAGAGAAATAGACTAAAATTATTATTACCTTGGCTTGAAAGTAGAGCAAATGAAGGTTATGAAAATATTGAATTACACAATGCTTTAGCCAAAATATATATAGATTTAAATAAAGATCCAGAAAATTTCTTAAAAAATAATAATTTCTATGATAAAAAAATGATAGGAAAATATTGTGAAGATTTAGATCCACATTTAGCATATACAGCATATGAAAGATCAAATGGAGAATGTGATGAAGAATTAATATATATTACAAGTAAAAATGGTCTTTTTAAATTACAAGCAAGATATTTAATTTCAAGACAATCTATTGAATTATGGAAAGTCGTTTTAGACGAATCAAATAAATATCGAAAAAATGTTATTGATCAAGTTATTGGTTCAACACTTATTGAATCAAATAATGCCGATGAAATTACAGTAACGGTAAAAGCATTTATTGAAAAAAAACTAAGCAGTGAGTTAATAGAATTATTAGAAAAAATAGTTTTACATAATAGTGAATTTAGTGATAATAAAAATTTACAAAATTTATTAATTTTAACTGCTATCAAATCAGATTCAAAAAAAGTTATGGAGTATATAAATCGTTTAGATAATTTTTCGGGTCCACAAATAGCAGCAGTAGCATATGATTATAAATTAAGAGAAGAAGCATTTGTAATATATAAAAAATTTAATTGTTATACATCAGCAATATCTGTATTATTAGATAAAATATTATATAATAAAAATAGAAAAAATAAAGGCTCTCATGAATTTGTATCACATGATTCATCTGTACCATATTATAGTAATAATAAAGAAAATATGTTTAGTCACAAAAGTGATAATGAAAATGATGAATATTTAAAACAATTTACACAAAATAATAGTTATCGTGATAAATATGGAAACTATTACAATAATACTGATATAAGTAATAGCAACAACAATAATAATAATAATAATAATATTCATTTACATTCCGAATTTAGTAATGAAGATAAATTTTCTAACGATACTTTACATAATTATGAAGATATGGATTCTACTGAATCTACTTGTGATATCACTAATTATGAAGATGATTTAAATAGAGCTATTGAATTTGCACAGAAATGTAATAACAATGATGTATGGTTTATTTTAGGTAAGGCACAATTAAAATTAAATAAAATTATTGATTCCATTGATAGTTTTGTGAAATCAAATAATCCAGAAGCATATAAAGAAGTTATAGAAAAATGTAAAGAAAATAATTTCTATGAACATTTAATAACATATTTAAATACTTTAAGAGAACAGAATTCTTTGAAAGATGTATTAGTTGATTCCGAGTTATTATATGCATATGCCAAATTAAAAAAAACAAATGAAATGAACAAATTTATTAATACTACGAATTCAGCTAATTTACAATTAATTGGTGATAGGTTATTTAAAGAAGAAGAATATGAAGTAGCGAAAATATTATATAGTAATATACCAAATAATCAAAAATTAACTGCATGCTATTTGAAATTAAAAGAATATGCACTAGCAATTGAAGCAGCTAAAAAGGCAAAAAGTTTAAAAACATGGAAAGAAGTCAATTTTATTTGTGTAAAATATAAACAATTAAAATATGCACATACAGCTGGATTACAATTAATTATGCATGCAGATCATTTAGATGAAATTATTAAAATATATGAAAAGAAAAAATATATCAATGAATTAATGAATTTATTAGAAAATGGTCTAAATAATGAAAGAGCACATGTTGGTATATATACAGAATTAGGTATTTTATATGCAAAATATAAACCAGAAAAATTAATGGAATTTATAAGAAATTATGCAAATAAAATGAATACTAGAAAATTAATTGATGTATGTGAAAATGAATATTTATTAAAAGAAGCTGTATATTTATATATATCTTATGATGAATATAATTTAGCTGTAGATACTATTATTAAACATTCACCAACAGCATATACTGCCGATACATTTATGCAAGTTATACATAAAGTAACTAACAGTGATATTATACATAAAGTTATTGATTTCTATATTGAAGAGCATCCATTGAATTTATATAATTTATTAAAAATTTTAGAAAATAAAATTGATAATAATAGATTAGTACAAACATTGAAAAAATCAAATAATTTACCTTTGATACAAAAATATCTAGAAGATATACAAGCACAAAATATTACAGCAGTTAATGAAACATTAAATGAAATATATTTACAAAATGATGATTATATTAGCTTAAGAAATTCTATAGATGAATATGATAATTTTAATCAAACGAATTTATTGAATAAATTAGAAAATCATAAACTTCCAGAAATGAGAAGAATCGCTGCATTGTTATATAAAAAGAATAAGAAATATAAAGAAGCTATCAACTTATCCAAAAAAGAAAAACAATATAAAGATGCTATCGAAATTGCAAGAGTTTCAAAAAATAATGTATATATTGAAGACTTAATAAATTATTTTATTGAATCCAAAAATAAAGAAGCCTTTTGTGCATGCTTAATAGTATGTTATGATCTTTTAAAACCAGATTATATATTAGAAATTGTATGGACTAGTGGATTTAAAGATCAAGCTATGTTATATTTTATTCAAATTATTAGTGATTATACAAATCAAATAGAAAATATGAAGAAACAAATTGAAGATATGGAAAAAGAAAAAAAAATGAATAAATCAGCTCCTAATGATTATTCTGCTATGAATAATCAATTTAATTATTCATTAAATAATAATCTTTCCATTATGCCTCCACAAAATAATTTTATGTCAAGTAATTCTTTTGACAAATATGACATGTTTAATAATAATACGCATTTTTAACATATAAAAGGAAAACATTAACATATATATATATATATATATATATATATATATATATGTATATATGTGTTTATTTTTTTCAATAAATATTTTATTTTGTGAACATGTGCATAAAATATTAAAAAAAATGTTATTTTTCATTATTAACGTATATTTTATTAATATATTTTTTTTTTCCATTTTAAATAGTAAAATGATTATAAACTTATTAAATTTTTTAAAATAACACATTATAAAAAATAAAAAAATAATAGACATATAATTTTTCTCAAGTGACACCATTGTGTTTTAAATGTGATAAATAAATAAATAAATGTATATATATTATATTTTAAATTGATGTTTGTATGTTTTATTTTA
This sequence comes from Plasmodium sp. gorilla clade G2, assembly GCF_900097015.1. NCBI lineage: Eukaryota > Apicomplexa > Aconoidasida > Haemosporida > Plasmodiidae > Plasmodium > Plasmodium adleri (nom. inval.). The sequence goes on from NC_041704.1 coordinate 755,964, forward strand.
ATATGAAGACAAATTTTTCTTTAAAACAGACACTTGTATTGTAATTTTGCTAGTATTATTTCAATTTCTAAAATTAATTATATATTTATATTAATTTTAATGGTTTTATTTTTATGATTTATAATTCTGGAAGAATATTATTTTCTTATTGTACATTATATTGTTTATTAAATTTTTGTTATTTATTTTAATTTACATTATATATATATTCAATACCCTTATATACTACTTTCATTTTTTTTTTTTTTTTTTTTTTAATATAAATAATGAATTGAACCGCAAATATAAAACTCATATACAAAATACAAAACCTAGAAGAAAATATATATCATTATGCGAATATGATATATATCCATCTAATTATGAACATGACCCCGAGATAAAAATGTAATGAAACTATTCAAACAATATAAAGAATACATGATCAAACAACCACAAAAATGTAAACAACAAAGCGATAGAGATATGGAAAAATATATTTCAAAAGATAAAATTGAAAAGCAATTATCAGAAACATTTTCAGCATTACAAGCGGATATAACTACGGAGTATATACCTATTTGCATTTGCGAAAAATCTTTAACAGATAAAGTTGAAAAACTTGTTTGAAATGTGAAAGAAATTAAGAAGGTGTAGTTCAAGTATTGTGTTTTGTTTGTTCTATTGGCATAACAATAATTCTAGATAGAGTTATTTCTATAGCTTCAAAAATTGGTCTTGATGAAGCTAGGAAAATAGCCCTTGAAGAATTGGAAGTAATACTTGCTATATCTCAATTAATTTTTAGTAAACTAAAAGGCACAGTTTCTTCAGTAATTTTTTCTAATCCCACTCATTTGATTTACTCTATTCAAAATGCATCAACTGTAATGTGCTACAGTGCAGGTCGTTTAACGTTTACAGGAACTATATGAACTGCTACATTTATGGAAGCATATAAAGTCTTCCTATAAGTACGAGAAGCTCCCTATTTTTCCTGAATAGCTGCAGAAACTTATCAATTTGCTAAATTAACAAAACCTATAGCAATATTATCAGAACATACAGTTTTTTAATTTATAGTAGTAGTTTGTATTACTCTTATATTTTTAATTATTTTTTTAATATTACGATATCGAAGAAAAAAAAATAAAATAAAATAATGCAGAAAAAAATCCAATATATGAAATTATTAAAACAATAGTTATTTATTACAATGATATTCAAATTGATTTAATATATTGTGAAATGTTTGATTTCATATATAACCATGTTATGATTATTGAGTTTTTTTAAAATATGAGATTTTTATATTTCAGTTTTTTTTTTTTTTTTTTTTTTTTAATTATTTTATTTATATGTGATAATTAAATTATTTAATATATATAGATACCTATATATGGTTAATATATATAATTTTAATATATTACGTAAAAATTTAACGTAACAGGTATTTATTAAATAACTTATATAAATTATTTTATAAAGGAATATATAATAGAACAAATATAATGTATATTATATATTATATTGTGATTATTATTTTTAATATTAATATTATAAGAAACGTATACTTCAAAAATACCATTATATTTATATAATATATATTAATATATATATATATATATATTGTTTGACAATTATATTCTTTAGGAAACTTGTCGTATTATATAGGTTATAATCTATATATTTATTTATATATCGGTTTCATTTATTATATATCTTGTTATGTTTTATTTTTCATTAGAAATAAAAGAAATAAAGTGAATATAATAACTACATAGAATACATAAGGATCTAACAAAATTATATTAATAGAACAAATAAATGAAATATACAAAAACTAAGAATTAACCAATAAAAAGAGAATAAAAAAAAAATATATATTGATACATATATTTCTATTAATATAACCATAATGTGTTTGTTCCTTTTTTACTTTTTTTTTTTTTTTTTGATTCTGTTTTTGTTGCTTAATTTAATTTTCATATTGTATTATATATATAGCGTTTTATAATAATTATTACATAATATATTGTATATTAATTAGTATATTAATTTATATATAATTTCATAATTAAATTATTTTTATGTTACAAAAATAAAATAGTTGTACATTATGTTAATAAATAAATATATATATATATATAGAAATATATATTTTAATTTCCATAAAAGATTTAAAAAAAAAATATATATATATATATATATAAACAAAAAACAAAGATAATAATAATAATTATATATTTTTTCTTTTATTATATTATCTACAACATGTACTACATATATATAATTGTTTTAGGATAGATACATAACAAATATATATTTACATTATTAAATAAATATATGTATTTATAATTTTTTATTTTATTTTATTTTATTTATTTAATTTTTTTTTTTAATATGATACGTATTTTAATATTATATGTATTTTTATATCGTATGTAATTCAATATCATATATATTTTTTTCCATCAAAAGTATTCTTTAATATATATATTTATTTATTAATTTATATTTATATAATTTTAATATGAAACGTATTTTTTCAAACATATATATATATAAGAAAATACCAATATAACAAAATAGAATAATACAAATATATATAGAAATATATATACATCTACATATAATAATATATATACAATATACTATAATACAAAATACAAAAAACATACAAAAAAATATAATATAGAAATATATATATGAATATATCAAAATGGCGAACGAAAAAAAAGGCACGAAAAAACACAAATATCTAATATATTTCAAATGTTGGAGATAAAAATATGTATGTTTGTCACTATATATGACACTATATGTGAGACCTATGACACTATATATGTAAGGACATAAATATATGTTTGATACTATGTATGTTTGTAACATATGGCACGTATTATCACATATAAACACTTGTATTAATACATATAATTTTTGTTGTTAAAAAAATGGGGAATGCCGAATCAGATAGACGTACCGCCACGTTGGAGAAATATAAAGATATATTACCCAGTGATGCAAAGGATTGGTATTATCAAAATTTTAAGGTATATTTAGAAAAAGAACTTAAAAAAAATGGTATTCCGTGGAATGAATCAAACTTTTTACAACTTTTGAAAAAACATAAAGAAAATGTTCCAGTTAGTGATAAAGGTAAATTTTGTAGATGGAAAGAAATACAAAAAGAGATTTTCGATGCTGTTATACAACATCATCAATACGATTATTATTATCCTTGGGAAACAGATGCAGAACGTATATTAAATGAATCCCCTAAAACTCAAGAATTTATTGGAATTGATTGTAATGAAATTGATACAGTAGAAAAAGAAACTAAGAGTTCAACAGGAAAACTATGTTCTTTTAATACTACAGAAATAGGTTCATGTTTACCTGAACGTCGAAAGGATTTATATATGGAAGGTATAAAAACAAATATTGAAATAACAGAAACACTTATAGATTCAAAAGGGTCCAATACAGTGGTACAACCTCTTTTTCTTGGAAGTGTGGTGAGTTCTCTTGCACGTAAGGCAAATACTGAAATTCAAAAATTAAAACGTAGTGGAAAAACTGATACAGACATATGTAAAATAATGCAAAGAAATATTGCTGATTATAAAGATTTGTTTCTTGGAAAAGATATTGTGCCATATAGTTATTCGAAAAATTTACAATGTAGATTGGAAAAAATACGTAATTATATAGATCAACAAGATGAAACAAAATATAATAATTTATTAGATACCAAAATTAAAAAAATTGTACAAAATCATTTAGATGATTTAATAGATGAAGATGGAAATAAATGCACGTTATATAATATGTCGCATACAGATTTTCAATGTCTACGTTTTTTAGATGAATGGTTTGAGGACTTTTTAAAAAAAAAACAAAATATCCAAAATCATATAATACATACATGTTTTAATAAAAAGTCAAAAACACTATCATTAGTTGCTGGTACTAAAAGTGACATGACATGTAAAACTTATTGTGATGGTTATAAAAAATTTCTAGAGGGTAGTAGATCCTGTTATCAAACATATCTTAAAAAATGCACAGAAAATATTATGAACACAGAAGATAAAATAAATGGTAACAAATATGAAGAACATATTGTAAAGACCGAAATTAATAATATGCTTAAAAAAATAAAGAAAAAATTACGCTGTCCAGATTCTATTTGTGGAGAAGATCATGAAGTAATTTTATCCCCATATTTTGTACCAAGTAATACTTTTTTTTCTCTTCATAAAGGTTATTATTGCGGGTGTCAACCGTACAATAATAATTTCAAAAATATTTTGAAGAAGTACAGTGAGCAAAATGGTCACACCACAAATATATCCGAACTAGAAACTATACTGAACGAACTTAGTTTATGTTCGATGAATGATTATGATTTTGACGGAACAGTTGGGGGTAAGGGGGAAAACGTTGTTACAAAGAGTAGAGATGTTAGTGATGTGAAGGGTATGTGTGAAATTACATATCGTGATTCATTTATTCGAAAAGGAAATATTGGTAATCCGTGCTGGAATTATAACATAGATAATAAAAAATGGATATGCGATGGAACAACAAAAAGAAATGATGGGACATTATTATTATCCTGGAAGAATAAAGCGTGTATGCCTCCAAGAACACAAGTGTTATGTTTAGGATATTTACACGCAGATAACACTGGGAAAATATACAATTATCTTGATTATATTGATACTAGCCAAAAACTTTTGACTGAAATACTGATTGCGGCGAAATACGAAGGCGAAAATATAAAAAAATTTTATAAAGGAAACACAGATACTGAAAAGACCCAATTATGCAATGCTTTGAAATACAGTTTTGCCGATCTAGGTGATATTGTTCGCGGACGAAGCATATGGGAAAATGGATATATCCAGAGGATGGAAACCAATTTAAAGGCAATTTTCGATAAAATATATAATAAATTACCTAGTGAGAAAAAAAGTATATATAATGAAAAAAATGATACAAGTTATTATTATTTGCGAGAAACATGGTGGAATACTAATAGAGAATATATATGGAAAGCGCTACTTTGTGGTGCACAAATAAATGGAGGTGGTTGTGGCGGTACTGTCCCCAATATAGATTATATGCCGCAATTTTTACGGTGGCTAACCGAATGGAGTGGTGACTTTTGTCGGGAGAAAAACACATACGACATAACATATGATCACATAGATAACGTGAAACAGGATAAAAATATAGAATCTATGTGCAAAGGATGTAATGCGGACGGAGGTGGAGATTGTTTAAGCAGTTATCCGAAATCTGGATATTTTTCTTCAACTACTACATGTTCAGAATGCAGAAAAACATGCAAACAATATAAGGAATGGATAGAAAAACAAAAAAAAGAATATGAACAACAAAAAAAAAAATACAAAGAAGAAATTGAAAATTCGAAAAAAACAGAAAATGGAAGTTCAGGTAAAACTGTACTTCGTGTACGACCTATATCAGAAAACACAAGAAATATAAATGAATTTTTTAATAGAATTGTTAGCGAATATCCTGATGTTAACAAATTTTTGGATGAAAGGTCTCAACATACTGGTTGTAAATACAATAGAGATCCAGTAATATTTATAAATAATGATGATGATAACAAAAATCCAAATGACCCTTTTAATGAAAAACATAAACACTGTAAAACATGCAACGAACAAATACATCTCCAAGAATTAACTAAAGGTACAATGCTTGCAGATGGGATGCCGGGATCTCCACCAAATAGACATCCGGCATCACCGACTGCTCCACCAGGTGGTAGTGGTGGTGTAAAAAGGGGTAAAGATGGAAGCAAAAGTGGCGCCACGCAGACAACTACTACATCAACTACCACTACAAGTGATACAAAAAAAGCTGGTACTGTACATAACGAATGTGATCTTGTATTAGAAAAAATGTCGAATTATTGGGATTGTAACCAAAAAGATAGCAATAAAAACCCTGTATGCAAACAAGAAAATGGTGCTATATCTGCTGTAGAAGATGACGAAGATAATGAAGATGAATATGGTATCTATAAGGATGAATTTTTCAAATTATTTAATAAATGGCTAAATTCATTTTTAGAAGAATACAAAAGATTTAAGGATAAAATAAAAGATTGTAAAACATATGCATCGCAAAATAAATGTGGCCAAGAATACTGTAAGGTAAAATGCTATTGTTTGAATAAATGGATAAAGAAAAGAAAAAAAGAATGGGGAATGCAGAAACAATATTATGAAAGGTTTAATAAAAAAAGTTATGGAGATGCACATTTAAAAGTTTTAGGTAGTCTTGATCTTTATTTTAAGACACAATTTCAACAAAAATTTCTTAATGTTATGGGTAACGAAATCAGCAGACAAGAACTAGAACAATTTTCAGATGAAAAAGATCCTTTAAAACCAATATTAATAAAATCACAAGAATTAATTGATGACTGTATGAGAAAATGTCCCAAAAAGCTTTCATGTAGTGAAAAAGGGTTCAAGAACGAGTGGGAGTGCGAAACAGCCGAGACTACTGCAGGTGGTAGTGGTACTGGCAATAGCGGTGATATATGTTTAAAAAAAGGCGATAACAAATATGAAAAAGAAAATATGAATAAAGTGGAAGACGTGTATCAATTTTATGACTCGTTCGAGGAATGGATCGATTATATGGAAAAATCAATAAATGAAAAAATGAAAATACTCAAACAATCGTGTGAGAACCAGTTGGGTGGTAGGTCGTCACGTGGTACTGGTAGTACGTTGGATTGTGGGACTTGTACTGACGACTGCAAATGTTATGATGGGTGGAAAAAACGAATTGATGGGCAGTGGGATAAACTCAAAGAATACTACAACAATTACAAAGAAAGAAAGGACAATAAGATGCAAGGTATTGACCTGAATATTTTTTTGGAAGCATTATGTGAAACGAAATATGGTGAAAATAGTGGTACTGGTGAAGATATATGTGAAAAACTGAAAGGTGAAAAATCAAATTTTGTGGAAGGACTATTAGATAAAAACCAGGATAAAACGAAATCTGTGTGTGACGTTTGCGATACAAAAAATACAAAAGACTCGTTTGACGGTACTACATGTAGTGGAATTAGTGATATTACTGACCAGGAATGTAAACCAAAAACATTTGATGATCTGAAAAAAGGTGTAAGCAACTCGTATGAACGAGAAAAATCATGGGGTTGTAGAAATAAAATTAATAATAATCAATCCTCAGAAATTGTAAAAGATGTATGTGTCCCTCCAAGAACACAACCTTTATGTATAGCAAACATGGTAACTTCAAGTGGAACAATAAAAGGGGGATGGTCGAACGAAAATGATTTGAAAACAAAATTAAAAGCTGCAATTAAAAAGGAAACAAAACGATTACACGAATATTACACGACAAAGAATGGCAGTGCTGGTATAACACCTGCCGCGACAGGAGAAATACCTCGTGGATTTTGCGATGCTGTATATCGTAGTTTTAATGATTACAAACATATGGTTTTAGGAGATATGTTGTGGAAACCTAAAAGTATTGATGCCTTGGAAAAACAAATTAAAACGATTATTGAAAATGGTAAACCTAGTACTACTAGGGAACAATGGTGGAGTAAAAATGAGTCCGAATTTTGGAATGCAGTAAAATGTGGGATCAAAGCGGGCAATGGAGATCCCACTAGTTGTCCGCGACTCATTAATGATGATGATCAATTTGAATGGTGGGCCAAGGAATGGTCCGACGATTTCTACGAGAAACGAAAACAATTGGCGGACAAGGTGGTGATGGAGTGTAATGGTAGTAAAGGGTGTAGTGGTGTTAGTGGTCAAACTACACCTAGTGGTGATTGTGGAACCAAATGTACACAGTATAAAACGTTTTTAGAAAAAAAAAGGAATGAATGGAAAGATAATTTCAAAAAATATTTAGATGATAAAGAAAAGGAACAAAAAACGAAATCAAAAACCATTCCTGAGGACACAAAAATGTATATGCCACAAAACCATTATTTAATATCTGCTTGTGCTAATAATTCATGTACTGGAAAAGAATTTATAGGAATATTAAGTGATAAAAAACCTTATGGGGAATATGAAAAAGAATGCACGTGCAAGACACCGACACCAGACGAAACGAATCCTTGTAGTGATAGATTTGAATTTCATTCATGTAATGAAAAAAAATTTAGTAAAAATATATGGAGTAGCACATATGTGAAAAATCCTAAAGATCGAGGTAAAGTGTTTTCCCCGCCAAGACGTAACAGTATATGTATAGGATGGTTATTTTCGCCAATTATTGAAACAAATAAAGATAAAGCCAAAGAGGAATTGAAAAAAAAAATTATCGACGCATCAAAAGGGGAGTCACACTACCTACACAAATATTACACAAATAGTGCTACCAAAACTCTCGACAAAGACGCGTTTTGTAAAGCCCTGAAACGCTCGTTCGCAGATATTGGATATATGGTGAAAGGGACCGATCTGTGGATGGCAGGGTACTCGCCTCTTGTGGAAAACAATATACGCGATGTATTTGCAATGAAGGATGGTAGTGGTACTACACCACCTAGTGAGGAACAAATAAAAAATGCACGCAAAACATGGTGGGAACAAAATAAAGATACAATCTGGAAAGAAATTTCGAAATGTAATGGCACCTACTTATGTGGAGATACCGCCCATGACGATGACAAGAAACCTCAGTTTTTAAGATGGCTAGAAGAATGGTCCGAACATATGTGCGAAGAAAGACAAAAACAATTGAAAGAGTTACAAACAAAGTGTAATGAAAGTGGCAAGGACGTACAGAGTGATAAAAATTGCGACCGAGGAAGTGAAGCTTGCAAACAACAATGTAATAAATATAATAGATGGATAACTACTCATAAAAATGAATGGTTAGGCCAAAAATCTAAATACGAAGAAATATTCAATGATAAGTTCGGTGAAAATTATGATGACTTTAAACAACATATGAAGGGTAATGCAGATGCAAATACATATATAACATCCAAGAATGATAAATGCAAAAGTGGCACCACAAAAGTAAACCTGGATACCATTTTCAACAAAACCGATGACGATTATAAAAAATACGAACCCTTCTGCACAACATGCCGAATCAACGATATAGCTCAAAAGGCAAAAGAGAATACACATGATAATCCTTGTGGAAATAAAAGTGGCAAACACGTGCGTGTGAAAAAAGTCGCACAACAGATGCAAAAACAGACAGAACAGGACACACAAGGTCGTAGTGGTAATATTAGTTTGTTGAAAGGAAAGCCAGAACAAGGTGAATATAAACATAAGGGTGAAGGAAGTCAGTTGCAGAACGGCATATGTGGTTTAACGAATAAACATTCCAATGATCGTCGTGCTGTTGGTGATTATCAAGGACCATGTAAAGGCAAAGGAACCAGTAAAAATGAAGATATACACACTCGATTTGTTGTAGGTGTTCGCTGGCAAAAGGATCCGACTGATATTCATCCAAACCACCCTGATGTTATTATGCCCCCCAGAAGACGTCATATATGTACCTCGAATTTAGAAAATTTAGATGTGGATAAAGCTGATGGACTCAAAGTTAATAAAGTTAATGATTCTTTTTTGGGAGATGTATTGCTAACTGCAAAAGAGGAAGCAGACAAAATAATAGAAATGTATAAAGAAAAGAATAACTTAAAACACCTCAATGACGAAAATCACAAGGAAACTGTATGTCGAGCAATGAAATATAGTTTTGCAGATATTGGCGATATTATTCGAGGAAGAGATTTATGGAGTAGAAACGGTGACATGCAAAATCTAGAAAAAAATTTGAAAGCCATATTTAAAAAAATTAAAGGAACAGTTAGTGACCAAACCAAATATGCTAGTGACAACGAACCATATAAACAATTGAGATCCGATTGGTGGACTGCAAACCGAGAACAAATATGGGATGCAATGAAATGTGGATACAAAAGTAGTGTCAAATGTGATGGTGAAAGTAATACCCCATTTGACGACTACATCCCACAAAAATTGAGGTGGATGACCGAATGGGCCGAATGGTTTTGTAAAGCACAAAAAAAAGAGTATGAGGAATTGGTGCAGGCGTGTCAGGGATGTAATGCTAGTGGTAAAAAATGTGATAAAGATGAGTGTGATAAGTGCAAAACAGCTTGTGGTAAATATAAAAAAGTTGTTGGTGAATGGGAAACGGATTGGAAAGAACAAAAAACAAAATACGATCAATTATACCAAAAAGCACAAACTAGTGGTAGTAGTAGTGATGAAAATCAAAAATATCTTGACTTATTTTTACATAAACTTAAGGAACAAAATAGTAAAAATGACCCATATAAAACTGCTGAAGTATACATACATGAAGAACTTAAAAATATGGAATGTAAAGAACAAAATGAATTTTGTGAAAAAAAATCTAGTGCTACTAACCCCAATTATGCTTTTGAGAAGACACCAAAAGACTATGCTACAGCGTGTAGTTGTAGCACGACACCAGTGGTACCGACGACACCGGAGTGCAAAATAGAAACATATGTTTCGGAAAATGAAAACACAAGAAAAAGTACGGGAGGTTGTAATGATAAAGAGAACGTAGATTGGAATTGTGATACAAGTAAGTTTAAAACTGGTAATGATGGAGCCTGTATGCCTCCACGAAGACAAAAAATGTGCATTCATTATTTACAAAATATGAATAATGCAAAAGGTAAAACAGAAGAAGAAAATTTAAAAGACGCATTGTTGAAATCGGCATCACTGGAAACACATTTGTTATGGAAAAAATTTATATCCGATAAAAAAAATGAAAAACCACAAGTACAACCAGATGAACTCGAAAAAGAATTAAAAGAAGGAAAAATCCCCCCTGAATTTTTACGAACTATGTTCCATACGTTTGGCGATTTCAAAGATTTGATAACAGGAGAAGATATAGGTATTCATACAAATAATAACGATATAGGGCCAAAAGTAAAACAAATTTTAGAGAAACCAAGTAGTGGCACCCACCTTAGCACCCCCATAGACCCCTCAACCTGGTGGAATGGTGTTGCCACTGATGTGTGGGACGCGATGGTATGTAGTCTGACACACGGGGTAAGTGGCATGGACACGGCGGCGAAAGAAAAACTAAAAACCAACAACGCGTTTGGTACAGTGACATTTAGTGGTACCACCACCACATCTAGTGGTTCCACTGACGGCCTCGCGGCATTCGCCTCTCGGCCGCAGTTTCTTCGCTGGATGACCGAATGGGGGGAACAATACTGTCGTGAGTACACGAAGGAATTTAAGAAATTGGAGGATGCGTGTCAGGAGTATGAATGTAATGGGAATAAAGGTGATAAAACAAAATGTGAAAACCAATGTTCAGAATATAATACATGGTTGGGAACTTGGAAAGGACATTATACAAAACAAAGTGGGAAATATACTCAGGTTAAAAATAATTCTGACTATAAAAGTGCTGATAGTGACGTAGGAAATTCATCTGATGCTAGAGATTATTTACACAAAAAATTAAAAGATATGAAATGTACAAAGAATAGCAAACCTCAACCTTGTGAATATAAATGTATGGAAAAAGAGTCACAAAAACCCCAAACCCCCCCAAATAGTGATAATATCCCAGAGTCGATGGAGTATCCACCAACGGGTTATGAAAAAAAGTGTTTGTGTGATTCATCCAAACCGGCAGAAGCGAAAGGACAAGATCAAACAGTACAGCCACAACAAGGTGGTACTAGTGGTACAGGTAGTAGTGTTGATCCTGGTACTACTAGTAGTGGTGGTGGACAAGGTGCTAATACTCCTGATTCTACTGATCCTAATGGCCAAGATCCTAGTAGTGGTACTGGTGGTACGTCACAAGGTAGTAAAGATCCTAGTGTTCCTGCTGTTCCAAGTAGTAGTAGTTCATCTAGTAGTTCTTCGTCGAGTAGTTCAAGCAGTAGTTCCAGTGGTACGCCATCACCTGGACAATCTTCAACGACACAGAACACATCATCTCGCAACACGACACAAAAAAAAACGGCGGAATCATATAGACCTAATCCGTTACCGCGAACTAATTTTATTAAAGATAGTACTCCTATTAATAAAAGTGGAAATTCTGTTGATCCATCAGGAATATCTAGGAGTATTAATACTTCAAAAAAACCAAAAAAAAAAATACCTACGGAATATATGAATTGTGGTGAAAAAGCTGCTGATCAATTAAGGATTAATGCACAAAAAAATAAAGATGTTTTAAATAAATTGACGGGATCAGGATCAAAAAATATGTACACGATCGAATCTGGAAATACATTTGGAAATCAAACGTCTTGCACAATTAATAAAAATCACGTTAGTTCTATAGCAAATGCTTCTTGTGAAGCTAAAGGAAATCCTTTTGATGATACGGGATGGGAATGTAACAATGGAAGAAACAGAATGTCTAATGAACAAGTATGTGTTCCACCAAGAAGAAAACATATGTGTACAAGAAATTTGGAAACATTTCTATACACAACACTTGATAATACAGATGATTTACTGAAAGAAGTTTTAATTACAGCAGCATATTTAGGGAAACATATAAATGATAAATGGCTGGAAACATATAAAAAAAACGAATCAAGGAAACAATCCGAAATATGTGATACTATGAAATACAGTTTTGCCGATTTGGCAGATATAGTGCGAGGAAATGATCTGTTAATAAAATATGAAAAAAAAAATAGAATAAAACAAAGATTAGAAAAGGTTTTCCAAAACATTTATAATAAAATGGGAAACGAAGATAAAGCCAAATATCGAGAAAATAATTGGTCTTATTATAAATTGAGAAATGGTTGGTGGGATGCTAATAGAGAATATGTTTGGGAAGCAATAACATGTGCTGCACAAGATAGTGCTACTATTTTTAAAAAAAAAAAAAATGAAAATGGTACTACAACTGAAATGTTGTCACTAGTTAAATGTGGCCATAACTATGAACCCCCTGTTGACGACTATATTCCTCAAAGATTTCGATGGATGCAAGAATGGTCTGAACATTTTTGTAGAAAAAGAACCAAAGAAATTGAAAAATTAAAATCAGAATGCAAAAAATGTGAATTACAGGGTTTATCATGTAAGGATGATAATGATGGAAGAAAATGTACAGACTGTAAAGAAACATGTAAATCGTATAGTGAATTTATTGATAAATGGAAAAACGAACTAAACATGCAATCGAATAAATACAAAGAATTGTATAAAAAAGTAAATAAAAATGGTAGTATTGGTAGTCCATATAGTTATGATCATGTTACGGAATTTTTAAAAGAAGTGCAAGTAAAATGCGAAAATCCAAATAGTGCCGAAAAATATCTCGATAAAACAACTAATTGTCCTAAAATTAAATTTATGCCCAATAGTGATTCTCAATCTATCGGTGATGGTTCTGCTATTGATAATAGGGATTATTCTTTTGAATCTCCCCCAAAAGACTACAAAGATTCTTGTAATTGTACAGCACCCGATCCATTGGATAAATGTCCGTATGAAAATAATAATAAAAATCAAAATGTGTGTAATATCATTTCTAAAAAGGAAAGTGCATGTCCAAATAAAACATTTAAAAATGATCTAAACGAGTGGACTGATCAAGAAGTGAAAGAGTTAAACGCTAACAATAAAGGTGTACTTGTACCTCCTAGAAGAAGACAATTATGTCTTAAATATGTAAATAGAAATTTCACTAATATAAATAATATGGAAGAATTCAAAGAAAAATTTATTCAATATGTCTACACTGAAGGAAAATTGTTAGGTGAAAAGTATAAAAACCAAACTACGGAAGCATTGCAATTAATGAAATATAGTTTTGCTGATTATGGAGATATAATTAAAGGTACAGATATGATGAATAGTACAACATCTACAGATATAAAAACAAAATTAGAAAATCTACTTAAAAATGCACAAAGTCATGCACAACACAATACGAGCATCCAACAATATAATAGTGTTAATGATTGGTGGACACAAAATAAAAAACATGTATGGCATGCGATGTTATGCGGATATCGAAAAGGAAACAATATTAATGGAAAATTGGACGAAAAATGGTGTGAAGTACCCACTGATGATGAAACGCCTCAGTTTCTTCGATGGTTAGAAGAATGGGCAAAATTGTTTTGTTATGAAAAAAAAAACAATGCAAAAAAGGTTGTAGACGAATGTTTACAAAAAACTGAAATACAAGGAGCCAAAAAAATTACTGATATAACAGACATAACATGTAAAGATATACTAGAAAAATACAAAGAATGGTACCTTAAAAGACATCATCAATGGGAAGGATTAAAGAAAACTTATAAATCTCGATTTTCAAAAGGTGCTATTCAGTCGTCCCAAACACATACACCATCAGAAAATGATGCAAAAAAATATGTGAAAAGCAAATGTAAAGAATGTGATTGTAAATATAAAGATTTACAAGAAATGTACAAAAGAAAAGATAATGCTGAGAAATTATATGATGAATTGATACATACAGCTCGAATTGATAGTTTTGATCCTACAAAAAAAACATTTTACGATATTTTAACTCTTGGTGGTCATGGTCCAGATATTGCAAAAGCAGCTTTTGATGCTGCTAAAAATGTAATTTCTGAAGGATCTAAATATGGATTTCAAGCTGCAAAAGCAATCTTAAATGAATTTAAGGAAACACTTAATAAAATGAATACGAATGATTCCAATAAAAACAACGTACAACCTGATACATCACCACCTACTCCATCACCCTCACCCCCAAATGATCAACCAGATGTCACGAATAACATATTATCTTCCACTGTTCCTATTGGAATAAGTTTTGCACTAGGTTCGATCGCTTTATTATTTTACCTTAAGGTAACAAACATATATATATATTATTTGGGTGTGTTTGTATGTTTATATGTGTTTTATATATGTATATGTGTCACGTTTGGATATGTTATATATATGTATTACGTTCGGATATGTTTTATATATATTTAATATATTTATTTATATTGAACAAAAAGAAAAAAAAAATATATATATAAAGAAACATAGTTCTTAAAAAAAAAAAAAAAAAAATTTCAATTAAAATAAAAAATGAGAAATGTTATTAAAAAAAAAGTTAAATAAAAATTTTATTAAAAAAAAAAAAATTAAAAAAAATATTTTTATACAATGAGAACTAAATTTAAATTCAAATAAAAAAAAAAAATTTATATACATATATGTTGCACCTACATATACGCACACCTATACATACATACATATTCACATTTTTTAGAAAAAACCTATACTTCGACCTACGAAACTTTTTCGAGTTATTGATATTCCCCAAAACGATTATAGTATACCTACAAATGAGTCGTCCAATAGATATGTACCATATGGTAAATATAAAGGAAAAACATATATATATGTCGAAGGAGAAGAAACGGACGATTACAATTATATTCGTGATATATCTTCCTCTGGTATTACATCTTCGTCAGAAAGTGAAGTGGAAGAGATGGATATTAATGATATATATCCCTATAAATCGCCAAAATATAAAACTTTGATCGAAGTGGTACTAAAACGAAGTAACAAAACAACAAATGATGATACATATAAAGATAATATAGTGGATACTAGCTATATACCAAGTGTTAAATATAGTGACAAACATAGTGATATACCAAGTGATAAACCAAGTGATATACCAAGTTATAAACCAAGTGATATACCAAGTTATAAACCAAGTGATATACCAAGTTATAAACCAAGTGATATACCTAGTGATATACGAAGTGGTAATACAAAAAGCGTAACAACAAGTGACATACCCACCAATAAACTTAAAGATGAAGAATGGAATCAATTGAAACACGATTTTATATCGCAGTATTTAAAACATATAAGACCTGATGTCCCCTTAAATAATGAGTTACCAGATGATTATATATATAAGGATACCCAACCTAATATTACACACGATAGTATGCAAGAAAAACCTTTTATTACATCTATTCAAGATAGGGATTTACATAATGGTATTGAAGAGGTTACTTATAATATTGAATGGAATGTTCCTGAAAATATTAATAGGACTGCTAATATCATGAATAATTCAAAATACAATAGTTTATATAGTGGTATTGATTTAATTAACGATTCGTTAAATCATAATCATAATGTTGATATTTATAATGAGTTGCTCAAAAGGAAAGAAAACGAAATGTTTGGAACAAAATATACGAAACATACATCAACAAATCGTGTTGTCAAGGGAACACATAGTGATCCTATAAGTAATCAAATAGATATATATCATAAATGGTTAGATAGACATAGAGATATGTGCAACCAATGGAATAACAAAGAGGATATTTTGAAAAAATTGAATGATAAGTGGAATATTGAACATAAAGAACATGTATTTGATATACCACCATCAATTCATAATGATATTAATGATGAAACATATAATATGATTAATACAAACACTCATGAACATAATGATATAACATCAGTTGAACATCTTGGATCAACAAATATTCCATATATTGTTCTTACAACGCAAAATAATGGTTCTCAAACAAACAATTTACGCACAAATGTATCTATGGATATATATTTTGATGAAAAATATAATAATAATAATAATAATAATGTGTTAACCACTGATATAACGCATGAAGAGGATAATTTGGAAACTATGTACAACTTTTGATCATATGGAAAATAATTATCATAAAAAACATGAGGAAAATGATAATTCTTTTGATGACGTAGAAAACAAATATATGAATTCAAAAAGGAATATATCTCGTGAATATATTTATAATAAATTAAAAGGAGTAACATATTCCTATATTTAATATATGAAATATATAAAATATATCTATATACAAATTATTTATTTATTTTCTTCTTTTTAATTTCTTTTTTCTTTAAGAGAAATGTGGTTTTTATTTTAATATTTTATTTTTTTTAGTTTTTTCATCAAACTTTTTTTTTTGTATTTATAATGTTAAAATATATATTTATATAAAAACAAAATATTTTAAATATTTCTTAATTATTTTGTATTATGAAATATTACATAATGTAATATATATAACAGAAAAATTATAATTAAAAAATATTTACAATAACATTATGTTAATAATAAAAGGAATACAATATCTTAATTTTTTTCTTTTATTATATGTATACTTAATATTAATTTTTACTATTACGAGTATATTATATTTATTTATGAAATATTTATATATAGTGCTATATTATATACTTTAATAACCAAATGCTAATTATACAAAATTACTCATATATATGTATTTGATTATGTATATATATATATATATATATATATATATATATATATATATGTTAGCATAATGGAAAATTCCAAATGAATTTTTCTGTTTTAGGTTCATATCGTTATATTTTATATATTACATGAAATTATATGTATATATATATATATATATATATATATATATATTGGTATGATTTATAATATGTACTATAATGTAAGAATTTATATTTATTCATATAGAAAGACATAAAGCAAAATTGCTTATATTTTTTTAATGGATAGAGTTCAACGATATAACTATGTAATTAATTTTGAAAACATAAAATTGTTGCGGTTATACTTTAATTTTCTATTTTAATATATGAATATTGAATTATATATTGATTTATATATATTTATAGGTATTGTAATTGTATATATTTAAAAATTTAATTACTATATAATTTATATATACATGAACATATATGTATATATGTTATATTTGTAGTTAATTATATATATATTTATATTTAATAATATTTTTATCTTATATTATTTTTTCTATTGCTTTTAATTTTTAATTTTTATCTTTTAATTTTATTTTTATATCTTTATTATTTATTAATTTGTTGTATTTTTTTTTTTTTTTTAATGTATTGAATTATATATATAATGAATTTATATACATAATGGAAATTAAGAACTTAATTTTTTAGAATATAGAATAAATTATTTGTTTTGTTTATTTTAATATTTTATTTAATTGTTTTTTATTTTGGATATTTAATAAGATTTTCACTTTATGTTTTTTTTATTTCCTTTTAATTTTTAATTTTTTTTCTCTTAATTTTAATTTTATATTTTAATTTTTTTTTTTTCCCTTGTATAAAATAATTAAAAAGGAATCAAATTAAATATGAATGAGAAATTATTTATATAAATAACAAGGTATATTATTGTATCTTAATATATTTTTATATAGAACCATGTAATATAGTATTATGAATATTAATTATATGGTAATATATATATTTGTATATATATTTTTTTCATTTAATTAAGAAAATTAATAACAAAATAAAACACATATATAAATACATATTTAAATAAGAGTTTATAAATATCACAAATAAAAAAATGCATACTGAAAACAAAAAAAAAAAGAGAAATATATATATATATTAGAAGAAGAGAATTATATATATATACATATATTATAAAAAAAGGTAAGAAAAAAAAAACAAAATAACAATAATGCACGTAATTATTAAACAAAATTTTGGTTAAAAATATTATACGAAAGAATAAAAAATATATATACATATATTATGAAACAAATGTACAGAAAAAGAAACAAAATAACAATAATATACAAAGTTATTAATCAAATGTAATAACAAAATTGTTATTAAATAAATAAATATATATATATATATTTTACAAATGTTATGAACAAATTTACACAAAAAGAAACAAAATATGAATAATTCACATAATTACTAATCAAATACAATAAAGAATATTATGATAATATACATATATATTACAAATAATACAAAAAAAAAAAAAAAAAAAAAAATTATAATTGTACTCCAAATTATTAAACAAATATAATAACAAATATGATTATAAAAAAAGATAAACATATATTTTACATATGATACCAAAAAAAAAATCTATATACAAAAATATAAAAATAAATCATACAAAATATAAAAACAATTACATCTATATTATTTTCACATATTCCATACATCCGATATAGGATATTCCTCTTGCAATAACTCCTTTTTATTATTTGCATTCATTTCAACTATATCCATATTATTACTATCCACATATATATCATCTATATCATAATATATATCATTTTCCAGTTTTTCCAAGATAGTATCAATACTAGGGTTGTCCATGTAGGTATCAATATTTGTAAATTCGTTTATAGGTTTATGATACATATTTATTCCAATAGAAATATCAGTATTAATGATTTTGTTACCACTATTTTCACCACTATTATTTTCCGTATCCCATAATTCTTTTAATTTATATAACCCTTTACTATCATTCCATTGGTTTCACAAAATATTATGTTTATCTAATCATTGATGAAATAAATTTAACTCACTGATTATAGGTTCATCATATGTATTTTTTTTAGTATATTTTGTTCCATATAATTCGTTTTGTTTTCTTTTGAGTAACTCATCATAAATATCAATATGTTGATCACCATTTAATGAATCGTTGATTAAATCTTTACCACTATACACAATATTATCACAACTAATTGGTATATGATTATCCAAAATATTATAGGTAATTTCGTTATCACCAAGTAAATCTCTATCATGAATAGATCTAATAAAAGATTTTTCTTCAAAACTACTATCAGAAGTATTGTGTTATGGGTCCTTATACATATTATTATATTGTAACTCATTATTTAATAGTACTCCAGGTCCTATATGTCCTAAATATTGTGGTAAAAATTCCTGTTTTAATACGTTCCAGTCATTATCAGTAAATTTATGAGTTGGTATGTCACCACTTGGTGTATTACCACTATGTCGTGTTGTTGCTTCCAGTATTACTTGAATCAAAGTTTTATATTTTGAATTACATGGTTTGTATATATCGTTAATATCCAATTCTTCCACCTCACTTTCTAAGAATGTTATCTCGGTGGTATCTGACATAAACATGTCTTCGTCTTTATCTCCTTCGACATATATGTATGTTTTTCCTTTGTATCGACCATATGGAACGTAGCGATTCGACGATTTCATATCAGGCATACCATATTGACCTTTAGGTATATCAAGAACACGGAAAATATCCACAGAAGTTTTGGTTTTACGATATAAAAAATAAATAAGAATGTGGGTTAGGGAATATATGTATTAGTGTATGTATGTTTGGGTATATATAGGTGCAATATATATATCTGTATGTAATTTTTTTTTATGAAATTTCTATATATATATTAACTAAATATAATACGTTGATAACTTCTTATTATATATAAAATATCTATAGTTCTTTAGCATACATATTAATATTAATGTTTTCTGTTATTTCATTATATTATAACCATAAATAGGATATATATATATATATATATATATATATGTAATATATTTTATGCATAAATAATATAACGAAATAATAAAATAGCAATTATTTCTTTCATTCTTAATATTAAAAATTAGGGTTTTCTTTTCCTCATTATATTTTGAGAAAAATTAACAATATTTATTTCTTGTGTACAAATAAAGTCCAATTTTCATATTGTATTATGATGTGTAGACCCTCATATATGATTTGTATGAAAAAGGACCCTTTCATATATTTCACACATATATTATTATATGATACTAGTATGGTTATGTATTAATATATAACCTATAGTTATTCTTTATAAAAGTGTTATAAACAAGTATATTTTTAATGGTAAGACCACCATCATTGCTATAGGTTTAGATGGTCATGTCTATACACATATTTTTAATGGAATTAATAAATTTGTTCTATTATGATAACTGTTTTTTATATTTTTCTAAACAAATTTTTCGTTAAAGAACAGAACAATATGGTTCTATATTTTTCGCTATAATACATATTGCATCATTTAATAATATAAATCTATGATCAATAATTAATGAAATGACGTTGAACAATTTAACAATAAATAATTATTTGATGTTAAAATGAGCTAAAACGAAATGTATTTCACATTTATCATGAGAATAATATGGAAAATTTACGTATTTATCTATTTTTCGTTACCATTTTTAGAAATATATGAAATGAAGAAAATAATATAAATTATTTGAATGAAAAAATCATACTTAGATATATAATTGAAGTATTTAATAGAAATAAAAAATTGCATTAAATATTAAAGAATAAATAATATTAAAAATAAATAAAATAAAATAAAATAATAAATAACTAAAACTATAGAAAATGAAAAAATAGGCTGGTTGCAAATTAATATATATATATATATATATATATATATATATATAACTTAATACATATAAAAATATCATTATTAATAGTAGTAGAAAGCATAGTATATTAAACTAAATGAAAAGAATACAATAAACTTCTTGTTTAGAATCTCAAAAACATCACATAACTATTCCTTTAGTAATTTTATGTATTGTAATTTTTTCTTCATTTTTTTTTTTCTAAGATAACGTAAAATCAAATAAATTATAAGCATAACCAAAACTATAACTACTATTGCAACAACGGAAGCAATAATAGTTGCATGTAATATACTAGTTGTAGCCGTTCCATCTGCCAATACACCTGCTTCCGCTTCTTTGAATGCTGTTACAACTTCTGCTGCTTCTGTTTTAAGTGTTTTAAGAGTAAAAGTCTTTGCTATATTTTGTACACACAGCGAATATTGAGCATGTTGTCCAGTACCCAATTCCGCGAACGTAGGACCATCTAACGCTTGTACTATACCAGAAAAGGTTACGTCGTCTGTAAATTGTCCCGCAGTCATCACTTGGGCCACCTTAATTTTAGGAATCTTAACGGGTATTGTACCTGACATTTGTTTTACTATTTTCGCCACGTTAGCCAAACCCACTTCTATACCTTTTTTAATACCCGATTCTGTAGCTAATTCAACAAGAGTAGTAGCAGTATAATGTGTCCATCCCGAATACCCTGCATCACATACCAAACCCCACCAGGGAGCAATTGCTCCCATATGTTTCCCACAATTCAGACAAAATTTCTCTGTTTTGTCAGCCACCGATTTCTCGCAAACACATGCAGGGATAGCATCAGTATCTATATCTGTTTGTAGTGTGCACAACTTGTCCTTTAATTGTTTTTCTATTTTATCTTTTAAAATAATTTGCTGTATTTCTTTATCGCACTGTTCTTTACATTTTTTTCTGTTTTGGATCACACGTTCGTCATATTCTTTTAACCTCTGATCTGTTTGTTTATTGAAATTTTTCATAATTTCTTTCATTTGAGGATCATTATCATAATTTGGGGGTGTATACAACTCACATTCGCACAAATCTCTATGTGGTTTTGTTGTAACCTTGTGGTTCCATAGATTAGGTACCTATAAAGAATATATTATATATATAATGTATGTTAAAATATATATATTTATATACATATATATATTATTGTAATTATAAACCCTATTTAATTGTATACATGTGGAAATATTACTAATATATTTAATGTAATGGAAAATAATAATACATTAATGTAATAGATATTCATTTTTTTAAAATATATTTTATTAGTGAAATTAAGATGAATTAATTTATTTTTAAATATTAATATTATTTTATGTATTTTTTTTTTTTTACAAAATAAATGCTTAATAGAAATGTTATTATATTTTTTATGATGCAATATAGTTCTGTTTTCATTATAGAAATATATATATATGACTTTATTTGAACCATGATTACATTTAAAAAAAAAATAAATTATAAATAATAAAATAAATTTAAATAAAAAAATAATATAATAAAATTTTTTATATTTTTTATAATTTGTTTAATTTAGAATGACATTTATTTTTATATATTGTGGAAAACATAAAAATACAGAAAGAATTTTTTTTTATTGCAAAAAAAATAAAAATGTGTAAAACCATAGTTTTTTTAAGATGCTAACTATATTAAGTATAAGGATTCCTATGACATATATAATACATATCTTAGAATATATGTTTATATAATTGTAAGCAAATAAAATATAACAAGAAATGTTGTAAATTATATTATGTTATATTAAACACAAAAACAATTTTTATATAAAAATTTATTGAAAAAATATTTTTTATTAATGTAATTATTTTTATTTTTATTTTTGTTCTAAATGTTATTCTGTGTTGTATGTTTTTCTCTATTGTATCTAGGTTATTATTAAGATTAATATGAAATTTACATTAAAAACCTTTGAGACCATTTGAAAAAAATTAATTTTTTATTAAATAATTATATTATATAATAACGAGAAGAAGAATATTAATATTGATCATTAAAAATAAATAAAAAAGGAAACGTATTGATATAACAAAATTATACATAGTATATTTTTGTGTGAATATGAAAGTTGTACAAATATATTATATCCCTAATTTCGAGATTATAAAATATTGTTTATATATTTTATATATAATATTAGCGTAGTAGGTAATATATTTTAATATTTAGCATATATTAATTTTATATTTATATGTTGTAAATATATATATTTCTTTTTTAATAATAATATTATAGTAATTATTATTATGTATATTGAAAAAATAATAGAACATTATATATAGTAATATGTACAATTAATAATATATTTTTATGCCATATATAATTACAAATTATAAAGTACAATATTGATAGCATTTATTAATTTTTATTTTTTATATGGAATAATTATAAGTATGAGTTAAAAAAAAAAAAAACAAGAACAAAAATGAGAAGCATAGAAAAATGCTATTATAATAGGATAAATAATATTTTATAAAATAATTTTGTTACTTTAGAAACTTTTTTTTTGTAACATTATGTTAAATGAATAGTTGATTATTATATTTTATAAATTAATAAGTACATCTATATAAGAAATTTTCAATTTTGAATTTCCCCAATAATTTATATAAATATCAATTCCTAAATATATACATTATAGTTTTCGTCCTAATGAATCTTTATTAAGGGAAATATCAATTTTAATTTAAGGAATAAAATATAAATAAAAATAATAATAATATTTTATATAATATATAATAGTAATATCCATCATAATATTATACATAATAAACATATTAACAAACGAATATCAAAGATTAATATGATCAATTAAAGTTATATTTATTTGTCTTAATTTATATTCCATAAATAAATATATATATATATTTTTATATTTTTATACGTTCTTTTAAATGTACATATTATAAATTATCTTTTTTATTAAAAAAGAAAATCAATATTATATAATTAAATATTAATATATGAATTAAATAATACAAAAAAATAATATATAAAAAAATATAATAAATTAAAAAGAAAATTATTATAATACTCTTGTATATTCAAACAATAGAAACGAATAAACTCATTTGAAACAAAAACGAAATATAATACATATATATTCATTTGAAATTTATATATTTTGTAATTTTTTTTTTTTTTTTAATTGTTAATGTAACATTAAATAAATAATTAACATAAAAAAAATAAAAATAATAAATATTGCAGTGTGAACGCATTAGAGTTTAACAGATTTCACCTTAACTACTTCCAATTAGTTCAATGCTTCCACAACATTAGTTGTGACAAAGTTGTATATATTTTCTATTTTCGTTTGATACGTGGCAGGAATATTATCATTTTTTGTGTGCTTGTAAAAAAAAACAATGTTTACTAATATAAGGGAAATTAATCTATCAAATTGTATTATATTTTTATATCTTCTACAAGAACATAAAACTTCAAATTGTAAAATGTTGTGCATTAACAATTGTATTTTCAATATATAACCATCTAAAATCATTAAATGAAAAATTTTATATATAATCCTTCTGTAATGTTTATTATAATATATCTCCCTTGGTGTTATAAGTGCTAAATGATCCATAAAGGATCTTAATTCGTTGAATGCTTCATTGAATATTTCGTAGATTACTATATAGTTACTATAATACACTTCCATAATATATATTTGTTCGAGTTATACTTACTAATGTTTTCACAGCGGACGATATTTTCGTTCATTTCATCCTTGTCAACTCTTTTATCATTCTAAATTATGAATATAATCAAAATAATGTTCATCTTCATTATCATGATCTAAATGGATGAATATATTTTATGGACTAATTTTTTTTTTCATTCATTTCAATTTGAAAGATAAATATATTTTTGTAATAGTCACATCCTATGTAACTACAAATATAAGAACTACTTGTGTGTTCTATGTATTTTATGTTTCGTGATAGTGTATCATTCTTTCTAATTATAATGTCTGCTACGCTTTTATTCTTATATATATATTGTTCTATATAAAAAGAAGAAAAAATAAATTATAATTGAAATATGAATATGAAAGAAACATTTATGTATGTAACACAAACTTTCTAATATCTAGTATATTTATATATTCATTTTACATAAATTATATATTTATAAGACGTTTTGTTAATAAACATATATTATTTAATTCATTGAAATTGTATAGTTAACATTTGTTTATTTCAACCATTTGTTAAAAAAAAAAAAAACCAAAAAAAAAACAATATATATATATATATATATATATATGTAATATTTCTTTTATTTTTATAATATAGTGAATTAATCACCCAAATAGTTTTAAAAATATATTATATAATGATTTGTATTTTTTCTTTTGTTTGTTTATATAAATATTTTTATTACTTCATATATTACATCCTATATTATTTCGTATATTGTTTTATATGTTAATTCATATTTTCATTTATACGTTAAATTATATTTGATTTATTTTATTTTACTTCTCATATTTTCTGGTATATTAATTGATATATTTTTTTCGTATATACATGCGTATTTTACTTCATATATTACTACATATATTGATTCATATATTATTATATAATTAATATATCGTATTCAATGCATATAAAATATTACAATAATAAAATTTTATTATATATATATATTTTTTTTATAATAGATTTCCATAGATGGAAAAAAAATATATGAATATAAAAACAAATATAAAAACTTAATAAATGTTTTTGTTATTAAATTATCTACAACATGTACTACATATATACTTTTTTTCATATAGATACGTAACAAATATATATCTATATTTTAAAATAATTAAATATGTATTTTTATTTTATTGTATGTATATATATATATATATATATATATATATATATATATTTTTTTTAAATTACGTACTTTAATATCAAATGTATTTCATATAGTATGTATTTTAATATCATATATATTTTTTTCTATCAAATGTTTTCTCAAAAATATATATATACATATGTATATTTATTTGTATTTGTATTTTAATATATATATATTATTTTTAATATCAAAAGTATTCTTTCAAACATATATATATATATATATTTTTATTTATTTATATGTATCAAAAAACATATATTATTTTTTTTTTTTTTTTTTAATATAAAAAGTATTATTTTAAGTATATAGATCCATATATATATATATATATATATATATATATATACATATAAGAAAATACCAATATACCCAAATAGAATAATACAAATATATATAGAAACATATATACATCTATATATAATAATATATATATAAATATACTATAATAAAAAATAAAAAGAAACATACCAAAAAAATATAATATACAAATATATATATGAATATATCAAAATGGCGAACGACAAAAAAGGCAAGAAAAAACTCAAGTATCTAATATATTTCAAATGTTGGAGATAAAAATATGTATGTTTGCCCCTATATATTACACTATATATGTAAGGAAATAAATGTATGGTTAATACTATGTATGTTTGACACATATGGCACGTATCACTAATATGACACTATATATTAGACGTTTATTATATATAAACAAACGTATTACCACAAATAAGTTTTGTTGTTGCAAAAATGGGGAATGCCGAATCAGATAGACGTACCGCCACGTTGGACAAATATAAAGATATATTAACAATTCCTGGAGGTAAGGAGGCAGATAAATGGTATTATTGGGATTACATTGATTATTTGAGAAAGATAATTAACGGAAATAGTACTCCCTGGAATGACTCCATATTTTTAGAAATATTAAGAGATAATGGAAGTGTTCCAGGTACAGATGAAGGGAAATTTTGTAGATGGAAAGAAATACAAAAAGAGATTTTTGATGCTGTTATACAACATCATCAATACGAGTATTATTATCCCTGGGAAGAACATGCAGAAAATATATTAAATGAATCCTCTAAAACCAAAGAATTTAAAGGAATTTATTGTAACAAAATTGATACCATAGAACAAAAAACTAAAGGTTCAACAGAAAAACCATGTTCGTTTAATACTACAGATCTTAGTTCATGTTTACCTTCAAGACGAAAAGATTTATATATTGAAGGTATAAAATCAAATATTGAAATAATAGAACCATTTATCTATAGAGAAGGATTAAATTCTTTGGTAGAATCTCTTTTTTTGAATACCTTACTGGGATCTCTTTCAATCAAAGCAAATACTGAAATTCAAAAATTAAAACGTAGTGGAAAAAAAGATACAGATATATGTAAAATAATGCAAAGAAACATTTCTGATTATAAAGATTTGTTTCTTGGAAAAGATATTGTACCACACAGTTATTCAAAAGATATACAATGTAGATTGAACAAAATACGTAATTATATAAATGAAGGAAAAGATGATATAGAGTATAGTAATTTATTAGATAAGAAAATTAAAGAAATTGTACAAAAAGATTTAACTAATTTGATAGATGAAAGTGGAAGCAAATGCACATTACATAATATGTCGCATACAGAACCTCAATGTCTACGTTTTTTGGAAGAATGGTTTGAGGATATTTTAAAACAAAAACAAAATATCCAAAATCATATAATACATACATGTGTTAATAAAAATACAAAACTCATACAATTGAATAATGGTAAATATACTGAAATGAAATGTGAAGTTTATTGTAATTTTTATAAACAATTTCTACAAAATTATAAATCCTGTTATGACAGATATCTTAAAAAATGCAAAGAAAATATTGTTAAATCAACAAATATCGATGAACACAGTGCACAAGCCCAAATAGATGCCACAATGAGACGAATAAGAAACAAAATAAAATGTCCAAAACATATTTGTGGAGATCATATAGTTGATTTATCACCATACTTTGACCTAAATGTTCGTTTTTTTCCTTTACATAAAGGTTACATTTGCGGGTGTGAACAAAACAGTTTTAATCAAAAAAACAATAGTAACTTGAAAAATATTTTGAAGAGGTACAGTGAGCAAAATGGCCATACCACCACTATATCCGAACTAGAAAACGTTTTGAACGAACTGAGTGTGTGCACGATGAATGATGATGATTTAGATGGATCAGTTGGGGGTAATGGAGAAAAAGTGGTTACAAAGAGTAGAGATGTTAGTGATGTGAAGGGTATATGTGAAATTACATATTATGATTCGTTTATTCGAAAAGGAAATATTGGTAATCCGTGCGGAGGAAATAAAATAGAAGGAAAAGGATGGATATGTGATGGAACAACAAGAAGAAATGATGGGACGTTGTTAAGAGAATGGAAGAATAATGCTTGTATGCCTCCAAGAACACAAGTATTATGCTTAGGATTTTTGTGTAATAAAGCAAATGAAAAAAATTATCATGACGCTTCTTCCGCGATTGATAATAGCCAAAAACTTTTGACTGAAATGCTAGTTACGGCGAAATATGAAGGCGAAAATATAAAAAAATTTTATAAAGGAAACACAGATACTGAAAAGAAGAAATTATGCAATGCTTTGAAATACAGTTTTGCCGATCTTGGAGATATTGTTCGCGGACTAAGTATATGGGAAAATGGTTATACTATAATCATGGAAAACAATTTAAGAGCGATATTCCAAAAAATATATGAAAAATTACCAAATGACAAAAAAAGTCTATATAATGACAAAACGGAACCACGTCCATCTCGTGATCTCCCACATTATCATTATTTGCGAGAAGCATGGTGGAACACTAATAGAGAATATATATGGAAAGCTTTTCTTTGTGGTGCACAAATAAATGGTGCTGCTTGCGGCGATGCCGTTTCCAATATCGATTATATGCCTCAATTTTTACGGTGGCTAACCGAATGGAGTCAAGATTTTTGTCAGGAGAAAAACACATACGACATAAAATATCCTAATCCAAAAAATCTAGGAGATGATAAAAATATCGAATCTATGTGCAAAGGATGTAATGCAGAAGGAGGTGGAGATTGTTTAACCAGTTATCCGAATTATGGATTTTTTTCTTCAACTAATACATGTTCATTATGTAAAACAACATGTCGAAAATATAAAGAATGGATAAGAAATCAAAAAGGAGAATATGATAAACAAAAGAAAAAATACCAACATGAAATCGAAAAATCGCAAAAATCACAAAATGGAGGTAAAGGTAAAACTGTACTTCGTGGACCACCTATATCAGAAAACACAAGAAATGTAAATGAATTTTTTAATAGAATTGTTAACGAATATCCTGATGTTAACAAATTTTTGGATGAAAGTTCGCAACATACTGGTTGTAATAAAAATATAGATCCAGTAATTTTTTTAAATAATAACGATGAAATTAAAAATCAAAATAATCCTTTTAATACAAAACATAGATATTGTAATAGTTGCGAGGAACAAGTACATCTTCGAGAATTAACACACGGAAAAATACTTGAAGGAGGGATGCCTGGATCTCCGCCAAATAGACATCCGGCATCATCGGATCCTCCACCAGGTGGTAGTGGTGGTGTAAAAGGTGGTAAAGATGGAAGCAAAAGTGGCGCCACGCAGACAACTACTACATCAACTACCACTACAAGTGATACAAAAAAAGCTGGTACTGTACATAACGAATGTGATCATTTATTAGAAAAAATATCCAATTATTGGGATTGTTACCAAAAGGATAAGGAAGGAAAATATATGTGCAAACTACAAAGTAGTGCTATATCGGCTGTAAAAGATGACGATGAAGAAGATGAAGATGGCATCTATAATGATGAATTTTATACATTATTTAATAAATGGATAAACTTATTCTTAAAAGAATATGAACATTTAAAAACAAAAATAGTTGAATGTAAAAAGAGGTCAGGTCAAAGTCAAAGTAAAAACCAGTGCCCTGATAATTACTGTCGAACGAAATGTTATTGTTATAACAAATGGATAAAAAAAAGAAAATCTGAATGGGAAATGCAAAAAAAATATTATAAAGCGTATGTTAATCCAAATAATAATATTGGCGGTTCAAATTTAAGTTTTTTAGGTAATCTTGATGTTTATTTTAAGACACAATTTAAAGAAAAGGTTTTTAAAACTTTGGGGTCAGAAACCAGCAGACAAGAACTACAACAATATGAAGGGGCAAACGATCCTTTAAAACCAATATTAATGAAATCACAAGAATTGATTAATGAATGTATGCGCATATGTCCCAAAAAACTTGAATGTCACGAAAAAGGTTTTGGTAAAGAGTGGGATTGCGACAAAACCGCGACATCTCGTGGAACCGACGAGACGGAAATATGTTTGAAAAAAAATGACAAAGACAAATACAAAGAACATAATATGAATAAGGTGGAAGACGTTTATAAATTTTATGATTCCTTCGAGGAATGGATTGATTATATGGAAAAATCAATAAATGACAAAATGAAAATACTGAAACAATCGTGTGAGAACCAGTTGGGTGGTAGGTCGTCACGTGGTACTGGTAGTACGTTGGATTGTGGGACTTGTACTGACGACTGCAAATGTTATGATGGGTGGAAAAAACGAATTGATGGGCAGTGGGATAAACTCAAAGAATACTACAACAATTACAAAGAAAGAAAGGACAATAAGATGCAAGGTATTGACCTGAATATTTTTTTGGAAGCATTATGTGAAACGAAATATGGTGAAAATAGTGGTACTGGTGAAGATATATGTGAAAAACTGAAAGGTGAAAAATCAAATTTTGTGGAAGGACTATTAGATAAAAACCAGGATAAAACGAAATCTGTGTGTGACGTTTGCGATACAAAAAATACAAAAGACTCGTTTGACGGTACTACATGTAGTGGAATTAGTGATATTACTGACCAGGAATGTAAACCAAAAACATTTGATGATCTGAAAAAAGGTGTAAGCAACTCGTATGAACGAGAAAAATCATGGGGTTGTAGAAATAAAATTAATAATAATCAATCCTCAGAAATTGTAAAAGATGTATGTGTCCCTCCAAGAACACAACCTTTATGTATAGCAAACATGGTAACTTCAAGTGGAACAATAAAAGGGGGATGGTCGAACGAAAATGATTTGAAAACAAAATTAAAAGCTGCAATTAAAAAGGAAACAAAACGATTACACGAATATTACACGACAAAGAATGGCAGTGCTGGTATAACACCTGCCGCGACAGGAGATATGCCTCCTGGATTTTGTGAGGCGGCGTACCGCAGTTTTAATGATTTCAAACATATGGTTTTAGGAGATATGTTATGGAAACCTGCTAGTATTAACAAATTGGACACAGAAATAAAAAGAATTATAGCACCAAATGGTGGTGATGTCAGAAAACGCAACGAATGGTGGAAAAAACATGAGTCTGAATTCTGGAAAGCAGTGAAATGTGGTATACAAGAGGCGACAAAAACACAAGGTTCTAAGTCGGCCACTGGTGCTGACTGCCCCCGATTTATTAGTGACGATGACCAATTTGAGTGGTGGGCAAAAGAGTGGTCCGATGATTTTTACGAAAAAAGAAAAGAATTGGCAGACAAAGTGGAGGAGGAGTGTAATGGTAAGAATGGATGCTATAGTGGTGGTAAGGTGAAAACTGGTAGTGATTGTGAGCAAAAATGTACCCAATACAAAAGTTTTCTAACACTTAAACGCAACGAATGGACAAACAATTTCAAAAAATATTTAGAACAACAAGAACAACAAAAGAAAGGACAAAATATAAATAGTATTGACGACGAAAAAATGTATATGCCACAAAATCACTATTTACTGTATCCTTGTACATATCAAAGTTGTGACGGAAAACATATAAAAGATTTGTTAGGTAAAAACGAATATGGAGAATTACAAAACAAATGCACGTGTAATACATCGTCACAAAAAACTGAAAACACAGACAAACCATGTACAAACGAATATGAATTCCACGCATGTACTGAAAAAAAATATGATTTAGGTTTATGGAGCAGCATATATGTGAAAAATCCTAAAGATCGAGGTAAAGTTTTTGCCCCACCAAGACGTAACAGTATATGTATCGGCTGGTTATTCTCGCCAATAAATACCAGTGGTGGTCGTAGCCAGGTGGCTGCCAAAAATGAGTTGAAACAAAAACTTATCGACGCAGCGAGGGGGGAGTCCCACTATTTATATAAATACTATAGCGATAAACAAAAACAAAAAAGTGGTTCCCAAGCTGGTAGCACCCCCACATCACCCCCACCTGGATATTGTGATGCATTGAAACGTTCGTTCGCAGATATTGGGAATATGGTTAAAGGCACAGATTTGTGGTCTGGAGGGTACTCGCCTCTTGTGGAAAACAATATACGCGATGTATTTGCAATGAAGGATGGTAGTGGTACTACACCACCTAGTGAGGAACAAATAAAAAATGCACGCAAAACATGGTGGGAACAAAATAAAGATACAATCTGGAAAGAAATTTCGAAATGTAATGGCACCTACTTATGTGGAGATACCGCCCATGATGATGACAAGAAACCTCAGTTTTTACGTTGGTTAGAAGAATGGGGAGAATATATATGCAAAGAGAGAGGAAATCAATTGAATGAGTTAAAACGTTGGTGTAATGATGGAAAGGATGTAGAAAATGATAAAAATTGCGACAAAGGAAATGAAGATTGTAAAAAACAGTGTAAAAAATACAATAGTTGGATAACTACTCATAAAAACGAATGGTTAGGTCAAAAATCGAAATACAATGAAATATTGAATGATAAGTTCGGTGAAAATTATGATGACTTTAAACAACATATGAAGGGTAATGCAGATGCAAATACATATATAACATCCAAGAATGATAAATGCAAAAGTGGCACCACAAAAGTAAACCTGGATACCATTTTCAACAAAACCGATGACGATTATAAAAAATACGAACCCTTCTGCACAACATGTCGAATCAACGATATAGCTGAAAGAGCAAAAGAAAATACACGTGTTAATCCGTGTGGAGATAAAAGTGGCAAACACGTGCGTGTGAAAAAAGTAGCAAAAGGGATTCAGAAAGCGGCAGAGGAAACAATGAAACAAAATAATGTTCGTGGTGGTAGTAATTTGAAAGGAAAACCAGAGAAAGGAACATATAAGCATAATAACGGCAATAATGCAAATGAGTTGGAGAACGACATATGTAAAATAACGATCGTTCATTCTAATGATAGTCGTACACGTGGTGATTATCAAGGACCATGTAAAGGAAAAGGAAACAGTAATACTCAAGACGAAAACACGAGATTTGTTGTAGGAGTTCAATGGAAACCAGATGTAAATGGTATTCATCAAAACCACCAAAATGTTATTATGCCTCCTCGAAGACGACATATATGTACTTCAAATTTAGAGAATTTGGACACAGATAAAGTCATTGGTAATGGAAGTAATGTTAATGATTCCTTTTTGGGGGATGTGTTGCTTTCTGCGAATAAAGAAGCAGAAAAAATAATACAAATGTATAAAGAAAAGAATAACTTAAAAGACCTAAACGACGAAAATCACAAGGAAACTGTATGTCGAGCAATGAAATATAGTTTTGCCGATATAGGCGATATTATTAGAGGAATAGATCTCTGGAGCAGAAACGAGGATATGAAGAAGCTACAAACTAAATTGAAAGTGATATTTAAAAAGATTCATGAACAAAATGATGGTGCTAACAAGTATCCTGGTGATAGCGACACAAGTGTTCCCCCATATAAAAAATTGAGAGAAGACTGGTGGACTGCTAACCGCGACAAAGTATGGGAAGCTATGATGTGTGCAAAAATCAACGGCAGTACTACCCCATGTGATGATAGTGGTACCACACCTGTGGATGACTACATCCCGCAACGGTTGAGATGGATGACTGAATGGTCCGAATGGTATTGCAAGGCACAGAAAGACCACTATGCGAAGTTGGTGGGGGCGTGTGAACAATGTAAGGGTAACAAATCACCTGGACAAGCATGTGATGCTGCAAAATGTACAGAATGTAAAAAAAAGTGCGAAGCATATAGTGATTTCATTGAATTATGGCAAAAAGATTGGGAAAAACAAAAAACTCAATACAAAACATTATACGAAAAAGCACAAAATCTTAGTTCTAGTAGTGGTAAAAGTACTAGTAGTGATCAAAATCAAAAATACCTTGAGGAGTTTTTATATAAATTACAACAAGCAAATAGTGGAAATACCACGTATTCTACTGCTGCAGGGTACGTACATGATATGGGTAATTTTGATGATTGTCAGGAACAAAACCATCTCTGTGATAATGGCAACAAAAATTATGCTTTTAAGAATCCACCAAAAGATTATGAGAAAGCCTGTGGTTGTAAGGAGGATGCGGAGGCAAAACCTGTAGCTACCAAACCGGAAGTACCACGTCCACAAGCAGCAAAACCCGCATCAACGAAGCCGGCACCACCTGGGAAACCGCAAGGTCCGCCTCCACAAGGTGGGAACACGTCACATCAAACACCCTCATCAGCCACACAAGGACAAGGAACTGTTAAGGATGCTACTACTCCTACTACAATCAGTACTACTAAAACTACAGACGATGGATCAACAGTGACAACTTCAGTTTCATTTGAGCCTGCCCCATCTACGGTTACCCCTTCCCCTGGTCCCCAGACACCTAGTTCCGCACCTGTTGACCCGTCTAGTACCCAGTCTACTTCCACTGGTACAGCGGCTACCACGCCTGTCGACCAGTCGTCGTCGAGTGTTGATGGTGGTGGTGGAGGTGGTGGAGGTGGTGGTCCTCATAGTCCTACTAGTCCTCCCCCTCCGGCTTCTACTATTAGTAGTCCAAACAGTGCTGGTAGTAGTAGTTCGTCATCGAGTAGTGGTAGTGGTACTTCCGGACAGTCACCCGCACAACCACAGCATATTGGTACGTCACAAAATAATAGGTCACAGAGTAGTAGGTCCCATGGACCTTCTATACCTAATGAAATACGTAATGTTAATCCTAAATCTCGAACTCCTGTTGATAGTAGCGGAAAAAAAATTGTTTATCCCACAAACAAAATTGGGAATAATACTATTGTTAGTAGTATTAATATAGTGAAAAAATCTACTTATCCTATGAATTGTGTTGAAGAAGTTGCTGATAAGTTACGGATGGATTCACAAAAAAATAAAGAATCTGTGAAAAGTAAATTAGAAGGAAAAGTTCCACAAGATGTATATAACAAGAACGGAACGGGAAATAGTGTTGCACAACAAACGTCTTGTAAAATAAATAAAAGTATAAATGAATTCAATAGTTTTAAAAAATCTCCGTGTGAAGATAAAGGAAATCCTTTTGATGAAGAAAAGGGGAAATGGGACTGCAATAACAGATATATGAAAAAATATAATGTATGTTTACCTCCTAGAAGAAAACATATGTGTACAAGAAATTTAGAAACGCTTCTTTCTAAGGATGTTAATGACACGGATGCATTACTAAAAGAAGTTTTAATTACAGCAGCATATGAAGGAGAACATTTAAAAGAACAATGGGAAAAATATAAAAACCCAGCAAAGAAAAAGACAGAAATATGTGATGCTATGAAGTACAGTTTTGCAGATTTGGCAGATATAGTTAGAGGTATAGATTTATGGGAAAATGATAAAAAACAACAATCATTACAAACTAGATTAAAAAGAATTTTCATAAAGATATATGACACCTTATCAAAAGAACAACAATTGAAA
This sequence comes from Plasmodium sp. gorilla clade G2, assembly GCF_900097015.1. Classification (NCBI taxonomy): domain Eukaryota; phylum Apicomplexa; class Aconoidasida; order Haemosporida; family Plasmodiidae; genus Plasmodium; species Plasmodium adleri (nom. inval.). The sequence goes on from NC_041704.1 coordinate 792,020, forward strand.
TATAATGATGGATATAAAAATTATAAAATACGATCGACGTGGTGGGCAATACATCGTGACAATGTTTGGAAAGCTATTACCTGTGAAGCACCAGAAGATGCTTCTCTTTTTAAAAGAGGAAATAGTGAAAATAATCAGTTAAATTTCTACCGGGGTAAATGCGGACACGACAATGAACCCCCCATTGATGATTATATACCTCAAAGGTTGAGATGGATGACTGAATGGAGCGAATATTTCTGTAAAACAAAAAAAGAAAACGTGCACAAATTAAATGATAAATGCCAGAAATGTATCATTAGTGGTTCATCATGTGAAAATGATGATGACGGAACCAAATGTGAACAGTGCAAAAATACATGCAAATCCTTTAGTAATTTTGTTAAAGAATTGCAACAAGAATTATATAACCAATCGACTAAATACAAAGAATTGTATGACAAAGCAAATAATACTACTAGTACTTCGAGTAGTGGTCATCCATCATCTGGAAGTAGACGCAAACCTAGAACTAATCAAGATGATGATAATAGAAGTATAGAATTTTTAAAACAAGTGGAAAAACATTGTAAACATCTAGAAACTGCCGAAAAATATCTTGACACAACAACTAATTGTACTAAAATTAAATTTAATCCCAATAGTGGTGTCACTAGTGATGATAGGACGTACGCTTTTGAAAATCCGCCAAACGACTACAAAGATTCTTGTGATTGCAAGATTCCTGATCCTTTAAATAATTGTCCTAAAGATAATAGTACATATGATAAAGTTTGTGGCACTTTCTCTCCTATAAATTTTTGTACAGAAAAGAAGTTTAATAATGAGCTGAATAACTGGACTTCTCAGGATGTCAAAGAGTCAACAGGTAACAACAAAGGTGTCGTTGTACCTCCTAGGAGATCAAACTTATGTCTTAGATATATAACCACAAGGTTACGTTCTATAGAAAATAAAGATGATTTCAAAAAGATACTTCTTCAATATGTCTACACTGAAGGAAAATTGTTAGGTGAAAAGTATAAAAACAAAACTACTGAAGCATTACAAGCAATGAAGTATAGTTTTGCTGATTATGGAGATATAATTAAAGGTACAGATATGATGGACAGTACAACAAATACAGATATAAAAACAAAATTACAAAATCTACTTCAAAGTACACAAAATACTGCACAACCCAATACGAGGGCTCTACAACCGCAAAACGTTAATGATTGGTGGGAACATAATAAAAATCATGTATGGCATGCGATGTTATGCGGATATAAATCACAAAACAACAAAAAAGAACAATTAGATCCATCATGGTGTTCTTTACCTTCTGAAGATGATACTCCTCAGTTTTTACGATGGTTGGTTGAATGGGCAAAACAAGCATGTAAAGAAAAAATACAACGATCCAAAGAAGTAACGACAAAATGTAAGTATAAGATTAACCAGCATCAGACGTCTAGTATAGAAAAAATTAAAGACGCTAACTGTAAATCACTATTAACATATTATATGAACTGGTATTATAAGCGAAATCTTGAATGGAGGAGCTTATCTAAAAAATATAATAATATTAAGAACGACAAAAAATCTGGTATTAATACACCAACTGAAGAAACTCATGAGGAATATATAAGAAATAAATGTGTTCATTGTGAGTGTAATTTAAAGGATTTGAATGAAATAAGCAAAATTTCTGATAATCAAGAATTATTGAAAGAATTGATTAGTATAGCTGACTATGATAGTATTGACCCAAATTCATTTATAAAACAAATATCAAAAATATCAAAAGTTAATCACACAACAGTTCGAAAAACTAAAGATTTCTTAACGGAGGCGTTTCAAAATGGATTAACCTATTCTATTTTTGGCGCGCAAATTGGCATACCAACTGGAATAGGAGTTACAAAGAATGTTTTAAATAAACTTAAGGATATCCTTAGTCCAAATAAAAGTAGTAAGCCCAATCAAGAACCCGTAGCACCTGCTACACCAGGAACAACTACAATACCACAACAGGACGAACCATCGGTCCCTATTAATGACATATTATCATCTACTCTCCCAGTTGGAATAAGTTTTGCACTAGGTTCGATCGCTTTATTGTTTTACATGAAGGTAACAAACATATATATATATTATTTGGGTGTGTTTGTATGTTTATATGTGTTTTATATATGTATATGTGTCACGTTTGGATATGTTATATATATGTATTACGTTCGGATATGTTTTATATATATTTAATATATTTATTTATATTGAACAAAAAGAAAAAAAAAATATATATATAAAGAAACATAGTTCTTAAAAAAAAAAAAAAAAAAATTTCAATTAAAATAAAAAATGAGAAATGTTATTAAAAAAAAAGTTAAATAAAAATTTTATTAAAAAAAAAAAAATTAAAAAAAATATTTTTATACAATGAGAACTAAATTTAAATTCAAATAAAAAAAAAAAATTTATATACATATATGTTGCACCTACATATACGCACACCTATACATACATACATATTCACATTTTTTAGAAAAAACCTATACTTCGACCTACGAAACTTTTTCGAGTTATTGATATTCCCCAAAACGATTATAGTATACCTACAAATGAGTCGTCCAATAGATATGTACCATATGGTAAATATAAAGGAAAAACATATATATATGTCGAAGGAGAAGAAACGGACGACTATATTCGCGACATATCTTCCTCTGATATTACTTCTTCGTCAGAAAGTGAAGTGGAAGAGATGGATATTAATGATATATATCCCTATAAATCGCCAAAATATAAAACTTTGATCGAAGTGGTACTAAAACGAAGTAACAAAACAACAAATGATGATACATATAAAGATAATATAGTGGATACTAGCTATATACCAAGTGTTAAATATAGTGACAAACATAGTGATATACCAAGTGATAAACCAAGTGATATACCAAGTTATAAACCAAGTGATATACCAAGTTATAAACCAAGTGATATACCAAGTTATAAACCAAGTGATATACCTAGTGATATACGAAGTGGTAATACAAAAAGCGTAACAACAAGTGACATACCCACCAATAAACTTAAAGATGAAGAATGGAATCAATTGAAACACGATTTTATATCGCAATATTTAAAACATATAGGACCTGAAATCCCCTTAAATAATGAGTTACCAGATGATAAATTGTATAAGGATACCCAACCTAATATTACGCACGATAGTATGGAAGAAAAACCTTTTATTACATCTATTCAAGATAGAGTTTTACATGGTGATAGAGAGTTTACTTATAATATAAATTGGAATATACCAAAACAAAACCAAATAGCTGATAATACTACGGATAATGTATATATCAAAAAATATGAATCACAAAATGATATATATTCTGGAATAGATTTAATTAATGATTCATTATATGGTAACCATAATGTTGATATTTATGATGAGTTGCTCAAACGAAAAGAAAATGAATTATTTGGAACAAAATATCCAAAAAAACGATACACGTTTTAATTGTGTTACCAGTATAAATAATAAGAATCCATTAGAAAACTAATTTGATTTATTTCATAACTGGTTAAATCGTCATAGAAGTATTATATATGAGTTGGATAATAAAGAATATTAGTTAACGTATTATGGTTATACATATAACCATAATAATATTGATTATATCTCCAAGTTAACAAATGTTTCAATGCTAATTATTATAAATCAACACAATAATAATATTTCTTTTTTTTTTGATGAAATTCATAATAATATTAGAGAAAAGTATAAAAAAAAAAGAAATATAATTTTCGATAAAAAAATGAGCAACTTCAAAATGATGCTAGGACTCCTAATAATTTTAAAGAAGCACTTTTTCCTTTATCAGATATATGGAATATATAAAATATGGTCAATTTACTATTATGCAGTGAACCCGTTTTTTGAACATTTATCCATAGGATATATGATATGTAAATATTTATCATTTCTTTTTAGGAATTATTTAAATATTCATATTTATATATTACAGTTATGATTTATATATAACTTTTTATTTTTTCTTATATAAATTATCAATATTAATAATTATTTTAAACTTTTTTTTTTTTTTAAATAATAAGTAAATAAACTAAATATTAAAAGTTTTATACATATATATATATATATATATATATATATTTATTTATTTATTTATATATTTATGAACAAATAAAATTAATAATATTAAAAAGATTATTTAAAATATACATATATATATATATATATATATATATATATTTATTTATTTAATTTTACAAATATGTTAATAAAATATAAAAACGGAAATTATTATTTAAATCATATTATCTTGTTTTCTAATTAATTGTATACATGCAGGGTCTGCTTCACTAAATGCATATCCTAATGATTTGGATTTTTCAATTCTCTAAAAAAATAAAAAATAATGAAAATATATATAAAATATGTAAAGATAAAAATGGTAATATATATATATATATATATATGTGTGATCCATTTATTTTACTATTTATTTTTTTTTTCCCTTACAATATCATCATCCTTATCTAATTCATTCAACTTTAACTGATCAATAACATCGTTCATGCCTATTTTTGCATTTTCCTAAAAAGGTACAAATATAAACATATATATATATACAAAATTATACAGGAAAAAATATACCAATACAATATTCAAAAACTATATAATATTTTAATATTTTATATTTTTTTTTTTTTTATTATTACTTGATCTAATAATAAATGATATATCTCTGGGTTGAAATTTCTCTTGTACACTTTAAAAACGTAATCTCTTAACAATGCTGTAAATAATCCCAATATAACAACGAGCCAAAAACGAAGTGACTGAACAAGATATACTATAGTTCCTAAAAGATGAATACTTCCTACACACATAAAAGAAAATGCAGTAACTAAGAGCACAAACGAAAATATACTTAAAGCAATACCACTAATGGGAAGTATATTTAAATAATAGGTTTCAAATAAAATTTTAAAATTAACAATTAAAACTGTTAAAAAATAAGTAGCACATCCTACGGTCCAAATGTCGTATGGTATTCCATCTGATGTAGGTATATTATAGTATGATAAAAAATATAAAGGTATTAGAAAAACAACTGATCCATGAAAAAGACTATTCATTACCCATGATATAAATGTTCTAATATTAAAATAATAATGATGTATACCTAATTTATATAAATTTGGTTTTTCCATTGCTGTATTTAAACTAATATCTTGATCTAACACAGCATGAATTACAACTGGTATAGCGGTAAAAAGGACATTAAATAAATGTAATAAAAATTCAAAATATATTTTTTGTCCTGAATATAAAGAAATCGAACCAAAAATAAATAATGGAAATATTAAAACCATATTTTTATAAAACATATATACCACTAATTTACTTATTCTTCTATATGATAATCTACCATGTACTAATAATAAATTTTTTAAAAATCGGAATTGGCTAATACCATAATCTGAAGAATTAAATGCTTGAACTCCTTCTTGTCCTCTTATACCTACTCCAATATTTGCTGTATTAATCATATTTCGGTCATTGGCACCATCACCTATAGCTAATGTAATTTTATTTAATAATCGATTAGCTGATGATACAATAGCTCCTTTTTGATATGGACTAACTCGACCACATATAACAGATGAACATTTATCAGCTAAATAAAAGAATTTCTTTTCCATTTTTTCACTTAATAATATATCAATAACAGAACCGTCCACAACTAAAACATAATTTAATGTATTTATTAACATATTGTATTTATCTGGATTAACTAATAAACCATTTTTTTTCTTATCACAAAAAAAGTTCTTTATAAAATTATTTCTAAAAAAAGGTTTTCTATTATCATCTTCAACATTATTATTTTCATCATCAAAATCATAATGTGGTATATTTAAAGATTTTTCAACCATTAAAATATCATCATCCATTTTTTTTATTAAAGCTTCTTCACTCTGAATATATTCTTCTGTATAAATGAATTGTTCTGAATAATTATCTATTAAATTTGCTGCTATACCAATATTCATAGCAGTTTCAATTTTATCACCTGTTAACATCCATATATGAATTCCAGCCATTCTTAAATCTTCAATGGTTGAACTAACACCTTCTTGTAACTTATCTTCTATACCAGTAATACCTTGTAATATTAAATCATTTTCAATATATTCAGCAACACTTTCTAATTTCTCTTCTCTATCTTTTATACTTAAAGAAGCCTCTTTATAAAGATGATACCATTCGGCAAAACTCTCTTCACTCAATTCTCTTTGTGCAATGCATAAAGTTCGTAAGCCTTCATCTGCATACGTTTCCATATGTTCAATGGTTAATTCATCTACATCTGATCGTTTGGCTAATTTTTTTAAAATCATACTACCAGCTCCTTTACAAAATAGCATAATTTTGGAATTCTTACTATTTTTACAAGTAATAACTTCTGGTGTGCGTCCTTCATTATTATTATAAATAATATTGCAATTATTTTTATCATCACAAAAATTATCAACACTATTATTCTTGTTCTTATCCATGTTAAATGATTTAGAGTCTCTTACATTATTATGATCAGGATTTATTACAGGTATTCTACAAATTACACTACTCATTTTTCTTTTACTAGTAAATTCAATAGTTGCTAATGTATCAATTTCATATATTTTTCCAAAGATACTTATACCATACTTTCCTTCCCTTCTATATAAAAAGGTAATATCAAAATGCTTTGCTGCATTAACTAAAGCTTCTTCATCGGGACTACTGGATGAATAGGTAGTTACCCCCTCTTTATCCTTTTCACAAATAACAGCATGATTAATAGCTAGATGAAGGAAAAAGTTTATTAAATTTACATGATTAAAATGATTTGGATCTTTTAAATGATTTATTATATCATTATCTATAATATTTACATGAGGTGTTTTCTTTTTAAATTTCATGGTTGGTTCCACAGGTATTTCTAAATTTTTCTTCTTCAAAATATTTCTTTTAATTTCGGTAAGTCCCTTTCCATACGAAATACCATTAATAGCACATTTTCGAAATTCCATGATATTACATGTTAACGTTCCAGTTTTATCTGAAAAAATATATTCGATTTGACCTAACTCTTCAATTAAACTAGATGTTCTTGGTACAGCATTAAAATATATATAATTTTTTTCTTTCGAATCTTTAAATGATATAACTCTAGATGAAATTTCTCGTTTTGTTTCATTACTAATAATTCCCAAACTACTAGATGAATATTGTTTATTATTATCATTAATATTTTGATGACTACTGTTATTTTTAAGAGCCATACAATCACTTTTCATGTCCATATTATATTCTTCTGTTTGATTTTCATCTATGTGTAATAAAGAGTTATCTGCTATTTTTTTTGATCGCCTTCGTTTTATAACATCTGCATTTGATGAAATGTCATCTTTCGGTATATTTGGAATTTCTTTTGGTTCACTAAATGAAGGAACATCTGCTTGTACTTTATGAATCATATTTTTATCACATGAAATAAAATACGCTTGAACCACTTTAACAAAACTCATGGTAACAATTAAACTAATAGGAACGAAATTTCCTGTAATAACTACCCATGAGAAAAAAGAAATTATTCCTACTATGTATGGTTTTTTAGCCTTTTCCAAATTAAAAGGCAAATATCTAAATCGATTTTTTCTAGATGAACTTACAATTATAGCATTATAATATGCAGAAATTAAACAAATAATCATTTGTATGACCCATATAATTATGGTCATTTTATTTGTTAATATTTCTAATTTACTTGTTTTTTTAATTGATTTTGAAGAATTCATTTGTATTTTTGTTTCTCTACCTACATATATAACAATTCCCATTATCCAATCGGTATTTTTTAATTTACATCCTCTTAATACAAATTGTTTTTCATCAAAAGGTATTCTTATATAATTATCATTTTTTAATATTTTATTTTCATCCATATCACCATCATCATCATCATCATCAATATAATTCTTACTATCACTTTTATTATTATTACTATTATTATTGTCGTTGCATATATTACTTCCGATAATACTACTACTCTTACTTAAATCTACACTAGATAACCTTTTTTTTCGATATTCTATTTCTTCCGTTGTTTTTTTTAATAATTCTTGTATACCAATATTTTCTACATCTATTTTCTTATCCTTTTCAAAATAAATAGTACCATACATGGTAGATAAATCTTTATTTGGTTTATCACTTAAAATAAAACCTTTTAAATTTTTCACTTTATCAATTGCAATATTTCTATCATTGCCTAATATATTAAATAAAAATGCATTAGCTTCTTTTACTTTTAAATTTGTTTCACCATCTAAACTAGAGGTTTCAACAAAGGCAATGCCATTTTTATGACTAGTACATAATAATAAGATATCTGCACAGAAAAATTCAGATCTTCTACATAAAATAATATCACCAGCTTTTATATCTTTCCATCTTTTTTTAACAGTACCTTCAATGTTTTCTAAATTTTCTTCATAATTATTAATATAATCATTAATATCAGTAATTTCATCATCATACATATCATCTTCATCATAATAATTTTCAGTACTACAAATCTTACGATTTCCAAAAATATATCTTTTTAATTTTTTAAAAATATTCTTCTTATTACTTTTCTCTTCATATATATTTTTTTCTTCTTCATTTACGATAACATAGCACATTCTATTATTTTCAATTTTATCTGTTTTATGCCTATTCCAATCTTCAAAAGCGTCTTTTATGGCATTCGCTGTTAGCACAATTAGAAGGGGAAAAAAAACTGTGGGAATTCCATTGGTAGCAGTAAATTGAGGTATTACTTGTAATATACCAATGAAAAAAAAATACACATTTGATATCTTATGAAATTGTTCATACATATTTAAAAATATAAAATTAAAAACGGTATATTTAGACGTTATCACGGAATTGTTACAGGTCCTTTTGTTTTCCCCATTTATGTTTATTTTAATATCCTTATCATCTCTACAAAGATAAAAATAAATAAATAAATAAATAAATAAATAAATATATATATATATATATAGCATCAAATAAATGTACAAAAAAAATTATTGTTCACACTTTTTAGCATTTCTATACAACCATAATAAATTTAATTTACATATATTTATTTATAACTTACTCATTTTTTCCTTTTAAAAAGTTCAGTGTTTTCCTATAAACTAAGGACATGTTTCTCCTTTTACTTATTTTATACTTATAGCAATGTAAATATTATTTCTTCTTTTTTTGTTTTGTTTTATACATATACGTATATTTAAACATTTAAGGCATTTTTTTTTTTTTTTTGAAATTTTTAACTTTAGAGATATCAAATTTCAAATGAAAATATATATATATATATTGATATTATATGTATACAATTTTCACTTTATATATTAAATCTTCAAGATATTCAAATAAAAAATTATACAAAAATTCAAAAAGGAAAATATACAAACAAATTATACAAAAACTTCAAAATGTATATAAAAGTGTTCACATATATATAACGTATATTATTATTCTTATCATTATTGTATATATAACAACACACAAAAAAAAAAAAAAAAAAAAAAAAAAGGAAAAAAAAATGAAATGAATTTAATTAGATATATATATATTATATATATGTGTATATTATGTTAGTTTCATATAAAAATTATTTCTATAAATCTTAAGACAATTTTTGGTTAATAATTTTATAATTTCTATTTGTTTTTAAATAACAATATATAATATATATATATATATATATATATATATTATATGTTTTCGTTTTACAAAATTTATAAATAATAAAAGTAGGTTATATAAATATAGCGCAATAGGAATATATCAAAATATAAATATATATATATATATATATATATATATATATATATATATATATATTATAATAAATTCTAAAATACAAATTAAATTTTCCTTAATAAAAAATATATTATATATATACATAAAAAAAAATTAAAATGGATTAAATAATATTTCAAATATATATTCAATATATATATATATATATATATATATATTATATTTATTATAATATTTTTATGAAAAAAAAATATACGGAAAAAAAAATTTTTATTTCCAAAAAAAAGAAAATTTCTTTTTTTTTTTTTCTTTTTTTTTTTAGAATTTTAATTTTAATTTTTTTAATTTTTTATTTCTTTTAAATTTTATAAATTAACTTTTATATGTACCACATGTGAAATATGCATTTTTTAATTACAATAATAAAATTTATATATTATAATTTTTAATATATATATATATATATATAATATATATATCTAATATAAAAATACATATATATTAATTATATATATATAATATATCTTATATATAATATATAAAATATTTATATAAATTTTGTATGATATAATAAATATATATGAAAACACAAGTTTACAAAAATAAATAAAATAATATAAATATATTTTCACTATATTATTTTATTTTTTATAATTTAAAATTTTATTATTTTTTAAAATAATTACATTTTTTTTTTAAACATATAATTTTTTTTTTTTTTTTTTTCTTAACACTTTATTTTTAGGGGTTTCATATAAAATCTATATATTTATTGAAAAAAAAAATTAATCGAATGTGTTTTCCTATAAAAAATAAATAGTGGGAGATTTTTTTTTATTTTTGCAAAAATGCTAATTCTATATAAAATCTATTATGATAATTTTTTCTTTATTTTAATTTTACAATAATGAAACCCAAAAAAAAACAAAAATAACATATAATAAATAAAATAATTAAAAAAAATGTATTATATATATATATATATATATATATATATATATATGTATTTGTTTATTCATTTATAAAAATATTTTTTTCGTATTTATTTTAATTGCCTTATATTTAAATATGTTATTACCAAAATAGTTTTTTTATATGCTAATTATGTGATATGTTTTATATTCCCACAAATTACAATTCAAATAATTTTTTTGTAAAAATTGTGTACTTAGAAAATTCAAAAATGACATATGTATAACAATATAGTAAAATGGGTTTAAAAATGGTAAGTAAATATTTGATTTATATGAGAAATTAAAAAATAGAAAAAAAAAAAAAAAAAAAAGTAAATGAAAATATATTGTATGTGTAAAAATAATAATTATTATTATGATATAATGTCTATATATTTAGATACACATATTTGCTATTCATATAATTCACAAAATAAATATTTCTACCCTTCAATTTGGCACCAATTATAACCTACAATTTTCATATTATTAATTTGAGCAATATTATGAACTGATTCATAATTGTTAAATTTTACTCTTGTAATATATTTTTCTCCTCTATAATGAGGTAAGCCTGTAATGTTATCTTTATCTTCTTCTTTTATTAAGGAAATAATAAAACTATTCTATGTAAACCTGTACCCTTCTTAATAGATGGACCTACATATGGCAATATAGTTATACAATTTTTTTGAGTTCCCTTTATTAATTCTTTCGATTTTATTCCTGATACCACCCAATGAACATATTCCTTACCATCTGGTCGTAATCTCGAAGGATAATCAGGATCTACCATGAATAAAAACAAAACAATAACCATCTGGAGGTTCTTCTGAAAATTTTATATTTCTTGGTACACTTCCAGTTCCAGCAATATCTAAAACATTTCCGTGATTCACTTCTTTTCCTGCTTTTAAAACTTATAAAAAGTTCTACGTTCAAATCAATATTATCATTTGGAAAAACGTGAGGTATAATTCTATCCTTTTTAAGTTCACTTATGGTAGGTATTGTCATTATATCAAACTTAAAAAAGGTATATATGTATATATATTTTTTATATGGTGCAACTTTTATAGAAAAAATATTCATTTATGCACTTCTTACTGTACAAATCAGAAAAAATATATATAACTGTATAATATATAAACACTTTAAAATATATATATATATATATATATATATAATATTATTATTATAGATCAATACTTGTATAAATATTTATAATTTATTTTCATCACAAAAATTTTTTTTTTTTTATCCTTACATATATATATATATAAATTATATTACAAACTCTACATATATAATTTTTAAATTTTACACTTCCAAAAATATATTGACGTCTTAAAAGTTATTATATTATATATTTATATTTTGCTAATTTTTTTATATAAAGACATCAAAATAAATATATGTTTATTTGGTTCGAATATGCTGTGTTCTTTTATATGCAAAAGGATTTTATAAAAGCATATCTTACTATCACTTTTATTATTATTACTATTATTATTGTCGTTGCATATATTACTTCCGATAATACTACTACTCTTACTTAAATCTTACACTAGATAACCTTTTTTTTCGATATTCTATTTCTTCCGTTGTTTTTTTTAATAATTCTTGTATACCAATATTTTCTACATCTATTTTCTTATCCTTTTCAAAATAAATAGTACCATACATGGTAGATAAATCTTTATTTGGTTTATCACTTAAAATAAAACCTTTTAAATTTTTCACTTTATCAATTGCAATATTTCTATCATTGCCTAATATATTAAATAAAAATGCATTAGCTTCTTTTACTTTTAAATTTGTTTCACCATCTAAACTAGAGGTTTCAACAAAGGCAATGCCATTTTTATGACTAGTACATAATAATAAGATATCTGCACAGAAAAATTCAGATCTTCTACATAAAATAATATCACCAGCTTTTATATCTTTCCATCTTTTTTTTAACAGTACCTTCAATGTTTTCTAAATTTTCTTCATAATTATTAATATAATCATTAATATCAGTAATTTCATCATCATACATATCATCTTCATCATAATAATTTTCAGTACTACAAATCTTACGATTTCCAAAAATATATCTTTTTAATTTTTTAAAAATATTCTTCTTATTACTTTTCTCTTCATATATATTTTTTTCTTCTTCATTTACGATAACATAGCACATTCTATTATTTTCAATTTTATCTGTTTTATGCCTATTCCAATCTTCAAAAGCGTCTTTTATGGCGTTCGCTGTTAGCACAATTAGAAGGGGGAAAAAAACTGTAGGAATTCCATTGGTAGCAGTAAATTGAGGTATTACTTGTAATATACCAATGAAAAAAAAATACACATTTGATATCTTATGAAATTGTTCATACATATTTAAAAATATAAAATTAAAAACGGTATATTTAGACGTTATCACGGAATTGTTACAGGTCCTTTTGTTTTCCCCATTTATGTTTATTTTAATATCCTTATCATCTCTACAAAGATAAATAAAAAAAAAAATAAATAAATAAATATATACATATATATATATAGCATCAAATACATGTACAAAAAAAAATTATTGTTCACACTTTTTAGCATTTCTATACAACCATAATAAATTTAATTTACATATATTTATTTATAACTTACTCATTTTTTCCTTTTAAAAAGTTCAGTGTTTTCCTATAAACTAAGGACATGTTTCTCCTTTTACTTATTTTATACTTATAGCAATGTAAATATTATTTCTTCTTTTTTTGTTTTGTTTTATACATATACCTATATTTAAACATTTAAGGCATTTTTTTTTTTTTTTTTGAAATTTTTAACTTTAGAGATATCAAATTTCAAATGAAAATATATATATATATATTGATATTATATGTATACAATTTTCACTTTATATATTAAATCTTCAAGATATTCAAATAAAAAATTATACAAAAATTCAAAAAGGAAAATATACAAACAAATTATACAAAAACTTCAAAATGTATATAAAAGTGTTCACATATATATAACGTATATTATTATTCTTATCATTATTGTATATATAACAACACACAAAAAAAAAAAAAAAAAAAAAAAAGGAAAAAAAAATGAAATGAATTTAATTAGATATATATATATTATATATATGTGTATATTATGTTAGTTTCATATAAAAATTATTTCTATAAATCTTAAGACAATTTTTGGTTAATAATTTCATAATTTCTATTTGTTTTAAAATAACAATATAATATATATATATATATATATTATATGTTTTCGTTTTACAAAATTTATAAATAATAAAAGTAGGTTATATAAATATAGCGCAATAGGAATATATCAAAATATAAATATATATATATATTATAATAAATTCTAAAATACAAATTAAATTTTCCTTAATAAAAAATATATTATATATATACATAAAAAAAAATTAAAATGGATTAAATAATATTTCAAATATATATTCAATATATATATATATTATATATATATATATATATATTATATTTATTATAATATTTTTATGAAAAAAAAATATACGGAAAAAAAAATTTTTATTTCCAAAAAAAGAAAATTTTCTTTTTTTTTTTTCTTTTTTTTTTTTAGAATTTTAATTTTAATTTTTTTAATTTTTTATTTCTTTTAAATTTTATAAATTAACTTTTATATGTACCACATGTGAAATATGCATTTTTTAATTACAATAATAAAATTTATATATTATAATTTTTAATATATATATATATATATATATATATATATAATATATATATATCTAATATAAAAATACATATATATTAATTATATATATATAATATATCTTATATATAATATATAAAATATTTATATAAATTTTGTATGATATAATAAATATATATGAAAACACAAGTTTACAAAAATAAATAAAATAATATAAATATATTTTCACTATATTATTTTATTTTTTATAATTTAAAATTTTATTATTTTTTAAAATAATTACATTTTTTTTTTAAACATATAATTTTTTTTTTTTTTTTTTCTTAACACTTTATTTTTAGGGGTTTCATATAAAATCTATATATTTATTGAAAAAAAAAATTAATCGAATGTGTTTTCGTATAAAAAATAAATAGTGGGAGATTTTTTTTTATTTTTGCAAAAATGCTAATTCTATATAAAATCTATTATGATAATTTTTTCTTTATTTTAATTTTACAATAATGAAACCCAAAAAAAAACAAAAATAACATATAATAAATAAAATAATTAAAAAAAATGTATTATATATATATATATATGTATTTGTTTATTCATTTATAAAAATATTTTTTTCGTATTTATTTTAATTGCCTTATATTTAAATATGTTATTACCAAAATAGTTTTTTTATATGCTAATTATGTGATATGTTTTATATTCCCACAAATTACAATTCAAATAATTTTTTTGTAAAAATTGTGTACTTAGAAAATTCAAAAATGACATATGTATAACAATATAGTAAAATGGGTTTAAAAATGGTAAGTAAATATTTGATTTATATGAGAAATTAAAAAATAGAAAAAAAACAAAAAAAAAAAAAAGTAAATGAAAATATATTGTATGTGTAAAAATAATAATTATTATTATGATATAATGTCTATATATTTAGATACACATATTTGCTATTCATATAATTCACAAAATAAATATTTCTACCCTTCAATTTGACACCAATTATAACCTACAATTTTCATATTATTAATTTGAGCAATATTATGAACTGATTCATAATTGTTAAATTTTACTCTTGTAATATATTTTTCTCCTCTATAATGAGGTAAGCCTGTAATGTTATCTTTATCTTCTTCTTTTATTAAGGAAATAATAAAACTAATTCTATGTAAACCTGTACCCTTCTTAATAGATGGACCTACATATGGCAATATAGTTATACAATTTTTTTGAGTTCCCTTTATTAATTCTTTCGATTTTATACCTGATACCACCCAATGAACATATTCCTTACCATCTGGTCGTAATCTCGAAGGATAATCAGGATCTACCATGAATAAAACAAAACAATAACCATCTGGAGGTTCTTCTGAAAATTTTATATTTCTTGGTACACTTCCAGTTCCAGCAATATCTAAAACATTTCCGTGATTCACTTCTTTTCCTGCTTTAAAACTTATAAAAAGTTCTACGTTCAAATCAATATTATCATTTGGAAAAACGTGAGGTATAATTCTATCCTTTTTAAGTTCACTTATGGTAGGTATTGTCATTATATCAAACTTAAAAAAGGTATATATGTATATATATTTTTTATATGGAACAATTTTTATAGAAAAAAATATTCATTTATGCACTTCTTACTGTACAAATCAGAAAAAAATATATATAACTGTATAATATATAAACACTTTAAAATATATATATATATATATATATATATAATATTATTATTATAGATCAAATACTTGTATAAATATTTATAATTTATTTTCATCACAAAAATTTTTTTTTTTTTATCCTTACATATATATATATAAATTATATTACAAACTCTACATATATAATTTTTAAATTTTACACTTCCAAAAATATATTCGACGTCTTAAAAGTTATTATATATATTTTATATATTTATTTTGCTAATTTTTTTATATAAAGACATCAAAATAAATATATGTTTATTTGGTTCGAATATGCTGTGTTCTTTTATATGCAAAAGGATTTTATAAAAGCTTTTTACAAAAAAAAAAAAAAAAAAAAAAAAAATAGCCAAATTGTGTAAATTCTTATGTAACCAAAAATATTTATGTTTTAATTTGTTTACTCATGTGTTCTATATAATTTTCAACTAATAGTAAATATATATATATATATATATATATATATATATATATATACATATTATTCTATTTCTTATAAGATTTTTAAATAGCTCACCATATGGCTACCTTTCCTTTTTTTTTTATTTTTTTTTTTTTTAAAACATGTTTGCATGCCCTACACATAAATAACAAAAAAAGTTATTTCTGTTTTTATACGTTCATTTATTTTTTTTTTTAATTTTAAACTTTTCTCCTTATTCTTTAAAAATATTATAAATAATTCAACCATTATATATACATATATATATGTATGTATATATATTATTAATAAATATATTCCCCATATTATGTGTACACATTTGTATATATTTATTAATATTATAATAAATATATGTTGTACATATTTCTATGTGCATATATATGTATCAAATGTACAGTTTTAAAAAAAATAAAAATACTTGAAATAAGTTTATATCATCTATATAGTGCTAATACTACAAGAAAAAATAAAGTAACCTAAATATGTATTACAGAAAATATTATAAAATATATTATATAAATTTGGAATCATAATGTCTCATAAATAAATATATACATATATATATATATATATATATATATATATATATATATATATATATATATATGTTTATATAAGAACATTTCAAAATTTTGAATTGTAAATACTGTATTACATTTCAATTTTATTCTATAACTTCAACCATAACTAAACCGAATGTATAATTCTTTACATATATCTATATAGAAAGATAAAATTATTTTAATAAATACAACAGAAATTTTATATATTGATTTTTATATTATTCATATATATAACCTTTTTTTCTACAATTAACTATAAACATCAGGATTACTAATATATATAATTTTCATACAATTATTAATTATATATAATAAATTATTTATAAAACATAAATAATATTTTTAATTCAAGTTTTTCTTTATCTATTTTTTTTTTTTTTTTAATTACAAAGCTGATAAATGCAAATTATAGGAGCGATAAAGATATGTATAATTACACACATTTAAACGATAAAGAAATTTTAAAATACTAAAAATATAATATAATAAAAAGGTTACGAATAGAATGCACCCGAAATAAGGAATATTATACTATATAAATAAAAAAACAAATTATTTATAACCATATATCAAAATGGATGACGATTTAGAAGCCCTAGTTGAAAAACCATCCATTGATGATTCTGATGAATGTTTAAACGTACGTATATATTTAATACAGGTTTTATTTATATTTCTAGTTTGTTTTGTTATTTTTGTATTTTTCTTTATATTATTTTTTCTAGGAGTATTCTAATGATTATAATTTAAAATATATTATATAACCATTTCTTATTTATTTATTAATTTATTTTATTTTTTTTTTTTTGAATCATCCATACTATAAATGTTGTTGTTTTGTCTTTTTATTAAGTTGATAATTTTTTTTTTTTTTTTCTATACAAACAAAAGTTTATGTGTTAATATATTTTCTATATACTAATTTTAAAAATGCAAAAATAAATTCATAAATATTATTAAGAGCAAGAATATAAGATATTCGTTGCAAAAATAATACACAAAATATAACGGCATATGATCATTATAAAAATATATATATATATAAACATCAATTTATTCTGGTATATTAAATATATAATAAGAACAATAATCAATATATTATAATTATTTAATATTTTTAAAAGGTATTAATTTTTTTTTTTTTTTTTTTTAATTTGTTAGTAGATTTTAAACATATGGGAAAATATTATATACTGGTGAATCAAAACTTTATATATAATTTTAAAAATATATATTTTTAATCCCATAAAATATATATATATATATATATATATATATTATTTATGAGTAATATTATATAATTTATATATAATATATAATATATATTATATATATATTATTGTGGGAACGCTTTTTAACGTAAAAATATTATTAATATATTATATATAATATATATAAAGAAAAATCTTAATTTTTCGCTTCCTTTTTCATATAAAAAAAATATTATTTATTAATATAATTAATTAAATAAATAACATAATAATATTTACACATATTTTACTTTATATAATCTTATTATCTCAATTATATAATTTTAAGAAAAAAAAAAAATTATATTTTTAAAAGGGATATGTTTTATAATATTACATCAAGTTTTAGATTGTTTGGAGTATAATTTTTTTTTTGGTTTTTTTTTTTTTTTTTTTTTTACAGATTCATTCACTATATTTGAAATATCAAATATTTAAGAATTGAATGCTTTTATTTTTTCATGTTCATTTGTACATACATATAAAATATATATATATATATATATATATATATATATATATAGTGAAAAAATATAATTTTAACAAAACATATTAAAAATATATATTTCTTATTTATATATTTATTTATTTATTTTTTTTTTTTTTGCTGAAAATAATATTTTCTTTACATGTAGAAATAAAAGAACATATCTTTATAAGAAATACTCAAAATGAGTACGTTAAAAGCTATAATTGCCCCTTCAGTACTTGCATCCAATATAAGCAAATTAGCTGAAGAAACACAACGAATGGAATCTTTGGGTGCAGAATGGATCCATTTAGATGTTATGGACATGCATTTTGTTCCTAATTTATCATTTGGTCCACCTGTTATTAATAATTTAAAAAAATATACAAAAAGTATTTTTTTTGATGTACACTTAATGGTTGAATATCCAGAAAAATATGTACCATTGTTAAAAACATCAAATCAACTAACTTTTCATTTTGAAGCATTAAATGAAGATACTGAAAGATGTATACAACTAGCCAAAGAAATTAGAGATAATAATTTATGGTGTGGAATTTCTATCAAACCTAAAACCGATGTACAAAAATTAGTTCCCTTATTAGATACTAATTTAATAAATACAGTTTTAGTTATGACTGTCGAACCAGGATTTGGAGGGCAATCATTTATGCATGATATGATGGGTAAAGTTTCATTTCTTAGAAAAAAATATAAAAATTTAAATATTCAAGTTGATGGAGGATTAAATATTGAAACCACCGAAATTTCTGCTTCTCACGGAGCCAATATTATTGTTGCAGGAACTAGTATTTTTAATGCGGAGGACCCAAAATATGTTATTGACACAATGAGAGCATCAGTCCAGAAATATTTGAAAAATTAACTCATAAGTTATATTTTTGTTTTATAACCAGACAAATTGATGTGTATACATAATACTAATAAGTTTATTATATATTTATGATTTTTGTTTTGTTCATTTGTTTTTACAATGAAATATGTTTGTGTATTCCAATTTGTTACTTTTTTCTTCTTTCTATATTTTAAACAAAAAAAAAAAAAAAAAATAAAATAATTAAAAATAAAACTTTTATAATATTATATATGAAAATTTAATTAAATATATAATAATACTCTAAAAATACCTTAATTTTTAGTCCTTATATTTAGATATATTTAAAATCAAATATAAAACCAAATTGTTTCACAAACATTATATAAATAAGTTGGCAATGATAATACATTTTAAAGGATCTTCGATGAAATATTATTCTTTTATATATTTTTTTATAATGAAAAGAATATAAAGAAGTATGAAATGTACCTATATATTATTATAAAGTTTAAAAATATGTTTAAAAAAAAAAAAAAAATGAAATTCTAATTAATATATCAAATTAAATCATAAAAATATTATAAATAATTACATTAATAATACTTTATATATATGGGTTAATATATACAAATAAGGAAAAATACAATATTTAGAGTAAATAAACTTTTTCAACATAGAAATGTTATGTACATATTGAAGGATAATAAGGAGGAAAAAATAAACTAGGTAAAGAAATATACATATATATATATATATATATATATATATATATCATTTTAGTGTTCAAACACAATATATAATAGAATACATTAGGTAAAAAAACAATATACATATTATATATTTTTTTTAAATAAATACGAAAAAATTAATCATTTGTATATAATAATGTCTTATCGTTATTCAATTACAATTCAAATATACAACTGTAGAAATATAATTTTTAATATATATATATATATATATGTGTGTGTCCATTTAATATATAGAACATTAAAAATTATACAATTTTTCTAATACGTAATAATAATAGTAATAGTAATGATATTTTTAAATGGACTATAAGAATTTCTTCTTAGATTTGCTTCACTTCATTTATAATTTAATTTTCATATTTAAATTAAATTTATACTTTTTTTTATCATCTTCCTTTTTGATTAATATACATTTCTTACATATTCATGCGATATGAACTAAAATTATAATTCCTTCCTTGATAATTATTTTTATACATATCTGTAGTTTCATTAGATTCATAATTATTATAGGGTGGTCTTAATACGGTGTCTGTGTTTCTTTGTGGAAAATAAAATATTCTATTCTTATTATGTCTCTTATTTATATTATTATTGTTCATATCATTTATAGTATTATTGTTACTATTGGAATGTCTTACGTTCTGATTATACATATTAATAATAGTATTATTCTTGGTGTTATTTATTTTTTTATTTTTTTTTAAGTTTTTCGTATTTTGCTTTATCATTTCATTTAATAAGTTCGCATTTACATCATCTGGATTGCGTAGAATGTGCAATAGGATATTTAACTTTTCCATATTATTTTTTACAAGCTTTTTCCATTTCTTTGCAGATATTAATACATGGTCAGGATGATGACAAAAGGAACATTCATCTCCATTCATACATGTACTACCATTATATACATGGGCACAAGGTTTACATATTCGTTGTTCATGCTCCAAATCTTGTGAACATTTTTTATAATACTTAAATAACTTTTGCACGGATAAATTTTTGGATAAGCATTTAGTGGTATTTAAGTTACTAGATTCACATGAATTCATTATTATATGTTCATTAAATATATTTGCTGTATTTATCTTATTTGTATTTGTATCTTCTAAGACGTCATTAGTTTTAATTAAATTAATTTTTGGAAAAGAACTAGATAAATCCGAACTGTCTAAAGCATCATATGTATATGTTTTGATACTATTTTGAGGAGATATGAAATTGTTTTCATCCAAAAAATTATATTCGTTATTTAGATTCTTTTGTATTCCTGCATGACCACCTATGGTATACCTTCTTCCTTTTGTTGAACAATATATAATATTATTATCAGGAGATATAGATATACAAGCCTGCTCATTTAACGTTCCATTTTTATTTTCTGCATATATATAAATATTATTGTTGTTGAAAATAATATTATTTCTTATATCATTTTCGTCACTATATTTTGGTGGCAACGTTCTAAAATATTTAAATGTTGAATAATCAATGTCTTCTATATTTTTCTCTATATTTTCTATTGCCGAAAAACGTTTATTAACAAAGTATTTTACTTTTTTTGTTGAATAATCTGCATAATTTGATAAGGTTCTACATATATCGCTATTTTCATCTAAACCAAATTTATTTTCATTTTCTGGTTTCAAATGTATTAAAGAGTCATAAATGGATCCTTTTCGACTTAAATGCATATCCAAATAATTATATTTTTCTTCACTCATATTTTTGTAATATTTTTATTCTTATTTTACACGAAAAAATACAGACATTATTTTACTTTATAAAATTTGGTTTCTTATTCTTTTTCACAAAAAAAAAAAAAAAAAATATATATATTATAAAAATCAAATGTGGAAAACTGTAAAATAAAAATTATAACTATATATATATATATATATATATATATGTATTGAATTCTTAAACCTATTTTTAAGTTTCACATATACATTTTTTTTTTAAATAATTTTATGTATTGTTATAAATATTATAAATATATATAGAAAGTATATATGTATATATGTATTTATTTATTTAATTTTTTTTTTTTTTTTTGGGGGGAGGGGGGGGATAATATGAAAATTTATTTCCGTAAAATATGTATACATATATATATATTTCACAATGTTAGCATTAAAGAGCAATATAAGTGTAACTGTCCATTAATCACACAATGTTACATTATTGTTTTAATATGAAATCACTTGATGAAAAGGATAGATGAATAAAATATATAATATTTCAAAATTGTCTACATATTATAATTATTTTTTTCTTGTTCTTCATAATATAATTCATTTATTATTCTTTTAAATTATATATTATTATTTTCTTATTTACTTAATAATTTACAACATAACGCGGAAATAGCTAAATTTTTGTGACCAAGTTTACCAAAAAAAAAAAAAAAAAAAAAAAAAAATTTACGTAAATATATAATATATAATATATATATATATGTCTATATTCTCAATACAAAAAAAAAAAAAAAGCTAATAGGCAGCTAAAATATTTTAAAATCAGGTATTTTTTTTTTTTTTTTTTTTTTTAAGAAGAATAGCTATTTTGTATTTGTTCTAAATACAACACCAAAATATAAAAATTATTTTAATTTTAATAACAAAATAACATTTATTTCTTTGTTTTTATGAAAACATAAATCTTTTATAATATACATGTTGAGAAGGATTTTCAAAAAGAAAAAAAAAAAGACCTATATAAATAAATACTTAACTATATATACTTATAGGACATATTTACATATTACACACAACCTTAAAATTTTTATATAATAAATTTTACAAATATGTATTTTGATTTATAACTATATAAATTTATTTTATTAAAAAATTATTATATTTTTTAATATATAAAAAAAAAAAAAAAAACAAAGATACTTATAATTATACATGTTATTCAAAGTATAATTTTAATCACAACGTTGTTATATTTTTTTTTTTTTTCTCTCTCTCTTATTTCAAAAGTAAAAAATATTATTCTATACGTTAATATTATTATTATAATGCAATTCAATAATAAGCTTATATAGAACAGTTATTATTTTTCATATATTCACTAGAAGAATATGGTATAATTTCAATACATTCATATATATATATATATATTTTCATGTAATTGAAAGTAGAAAGAATGAATAATCAAATTGGACATATTATTTTTTTATGTCCACATTTTGTGCAATGAATTTTATTTATATATATAATAAGTTATGTATTTTTTTCTTTTTTAATTCTATAAAAAAAAAAAAAAAAATCCAAATTAAGATTAGTTCCCCATATTGTTTTAAAGTATATCTCCTTTTTTAATATAATATAAAATATTATGTGTTAATTAAAAAATTTTAATATATGTTCTTAATTATATATTACCTAATAAATATAGATACATATATTAATATATATAACTTTATTTAATATTAAATAAATTTTTAAAAATATAAAGGTTTTAAAAAATGTGTTTTTTTTAATTATTAAAGAATATATTATATATATATATATATTTATTTATTTAATATAAATATTTTCTTTCTTATATATATAAAAAAAAAAATAAAAAAAAAAAATAACTTTTAATAGTAATTCCTTTTATATACGAATATTCATCATTTTATATTACATATATACTTGAAAATATTATTAATATATATATGTTTTATATATGTATAACATTAAATTTTTTTATATAATATATATATTTAATATAAACTTTTCCCTTCATTCAAGTGTTTTAATTATTTGCCTTAAAAAATATATCTTTATAATTGCATAAGAACAAAAAAAATAAATAAAATCTTATAAATATATTGATATTAAATGATATAATTTCATTTTTTTCTGTATAATTAAATATAAGAAAACAAATCCTAAATATAATTTATATAATAATAAAAAATGTACAATCTTTTAATAAATATGTCAATTTAGAAAATTAAAATATTAATGAACAGAAAAAAAAAAAAAAAAATTAGCAAAAAAATGAAAGGGTTTAATAAATATATAAAACGCAAGACCTTTTAAAGAATAAATATAAAAAAGAATGTAAAAATATCTGTTATATGGATTCATATATATATATATATAAATTACATGTTAGAGAGGCAAAGGAATTTAAAAAAAAAAATATATAAGTAAATTCTTTTACAAATTTTCAATTCATCTTATAATAAATGTATATTAGAAAATATACTAAATGAAACATATATATTAATGATATGTTTATATATATATATATATTTCAAAAATTAAATAATTCAATAATTTTATATAAAAAATATATTATAAAAAAGAACAGTGTTGTAAAGAGTTCAATGTATTGTTTAAAACGATGAACAAATATATTTCTGATGTCATTATATTAGTTTTTATTATATATATATATTTTTGTTATATGTAAAACATTTTCAGTGAGTTTGTTTTCCACTGAAAAAGTTACAATATATATATATATATATATATTATATTCATATAATATTCATAATATAACACAACATACGAATAATATTTGATTTACAATCATATTAAGGGTACATATGTATATATTTATTTATTTATAAATAATGGATTTACTAAAAGGGTATAGTGATAATAATGAATCAGATATAGAAGGTGAAGATGAATCAAAGAAAAATTCTTCCAATAAAAATGATGATACAGAATATTCTGAAAATAAAGAAAAAAATGATAAAGACCAAAATAATTATGATATAATAAATATACGTCCTATTAATACATTAAATTGTGCTCCTGATGTAAATACATATGATTTGGAAATAAAATGTTACAAAGAGAAATTTCAAAATATTGAAAAAAAAATTATGTTTGATAATCCTGAATTTCATAATATTTTGAACAGGCCTCAACAAGGACCGAGTATAAATGAACATTACAACTTTTTAAAAAATGAAAATAAAAATCATTATAATGGTACTATTGAAACTACATTCGTAAATAAAAATATATTTGATTATCAATATAATCAATTTAATGTAACTGGGATTGCTGAAAACCCTGCTTTAAAAAATTATTATAAAAATAATTATGCTAACTATTTAGTAGCAAAAAATATAAATGAAAGAAACAATATGAATGAAGATTTAACTTTTAAAAGACATAAAAAGAAAAGATCTAAAAATAATGATGACAATATATTAGATAAATATAAAGGCCCATGGGAAGAAAAAGAAACAAATAAAAAAGAACAGAATGAAGAAAAGGAAGATTTATTAAACGATAATAAAAAAGCAAAGAATGATAATGATGATGATAATAATGATAAAAAAAAAAATAAATATATATTAACCAAGTTAGAATCATGTGCTTATGAAGAAGCAATTAAAAATAATGTTATAAAGGATAAGAATACTTTATATAATGATAAAATTATTTCAACATTACATTTAAATGAAGAATTAAATGATGAGGATGATGGTAATATGGGATTTTATAATAAATCATGGTTTCAATTACCAGCTGAATATAAAGAAAGAGATTTCATGATAGAAGAAAATTTCCCACCTAAAAAAGAAATCCATACATATAAAGGGCATAAAATGGGTGTACAGAAAATTCGATTTTTTCCAAAATATGGAAATTATCTTTTATCTGCTTCTTTAGATAATACATTAAAATTATGGAGTGTATACAAATCCAAAAGTTGTATAAGAACATATAAAGGTCACTTTAAGGGTGTAAAAGATGTTTTGTTTGATAATGATGGTTCCAGTTTTTTAAGTTGTAGTTATGATAATAATGTAATTTATTGGGATACAGAATATGGAAAAATAAAAGGAATATATAATCAAAAAAAAACACCCTATTGTTTGTGTTTGAATCCAGATGATACAAATACATTCTTAGTTGGAGGAGCTAACAATAAAATATGTCATATCGATTTCAGAACAGGAAATATTGAATTAGAATATAATGAACATTTACAAGCAATAAATACAATTACCTTATGTGAAAATAATAAAAAATTAATTAGTACATCAGATGATAAAAAAATTTTTATTTGGGAATATGGGTTACCTGTAGTAGTTAAATATATATCAGATGCATCCATGTTTTCAATAACATCTGTTTCTGTACATCCAAGTAATAATTTTTTTTTATGTCAATCCATGAATAATGTAATAACTGTATATGAAGCTACAGGCAAATTTCGATTATTTTCCAAAAAAACTTTTAAAGGTCATCACAATATTGGGTATTCAATTAATGTATCTTGTAGTAATGATGGAAAATATGTAATAAGTGGTGATAGCAATGGAGGATTATTTATTTGGAACTGGAAAAAAATGGTGAATTTTAAAAATATAAAAGCACATAAAAATGTATGTATTGATTGTGTTTGGCATCCATTTAAAACATCAATGTTAGCCACAGCTAGTTGGGATGGAACAATTAAATTATGGGAATAATAAAGTTCATGAACAATAAAATATATACGTATATGCTTATTTATTGTTTTTAACATTTTAATATATTCTTCATACATATTATGTTAACTAATATGCTTTTTATATTAATTTTATTTTATTATATTTTATGCCATTCTATTTTTTTTTTCTTTTTCTTTCTTTTTTTTTTTTTTTTTTTTTTTTTTGTTGTTTTAATTATATATTTCAATTCTGATTTTATTTAATATATTATATTTTCTAATTAATACAAAGAAATTAAAAATATATACAGTACATTTTAATTTATGTATATATTTTTTTTTTTTAACATTTTTTGTAGACTTATTTTCTAAAATAATTTTTAATTCGTAATCAATATTTTACAACGTTAAATTGGAAAACATAAAATATAAATATATATATATATATATATATATAATAAGACAAATAAATAGACAAACAAATAGAATTCTTTAAAAAAAAAAATATATAGTAATTAAACGTGATGAACAAAAATGTTGTTCATTATATAATTCAATATTTATATATATATGTTGTATATATGTATGTGTGTATAATAAAATATGTAAGATATATACATGTTTTGCATAAACAAAAATATAATATTAATAAATATTTGTTTAAGGCCAACCATATATAAAATATATATTATTTC
The DNA here is from genome assembly GCF_900097015.1 of Plasmodium sp. gorilla clade G2. Lineage (NCBI taxonomy): Eukaryota > Apicomplexa > Aconoidasida > Haemosporida > Plasmodiidae > Plasmodium > Plasmodium adleri (nom. inval.). Next base: position 819,669 of record NC_041704.1, read on the forward strand.
ATTAGAGAAAATCTATAAATATAAATATAAAATAATATATATTTTGTATTTATAATATATTAACTAAGAATTTATATATCTATAAATTTCATTTATTTATAATATTAAACATATAACACATATACATAATAATCATTATTATATTTTTCAAAAAAGGTGATTAAATAATTAAGGACATCTAAATTATCGGTACATATTTGAATCACTGTATATTTTGGATATATTTGAAAAAAAAATAAGTAATATGGCGTTTCGGTGGTAAAGACATTACAACAAATTTGTTAATAATATTATGAATATTATCATTAAATTCATTTTTATTAATCTTATTTTTATGGATATTATTAATTGTTATATTTTTCCTGCATAGATATTTTCTCATACTGCAATTTACACTTCATTTAATATTATTGCTATTTGTCATTCTCCTAATTTTTCATTTAATTATAAAATCATTCCATACCTTTAAGTCCTTATTAAGAAATAAACATTGGTTATTTTTTTTTTGTCATCTTTTCCATTATTACAACTTATTGTTTTTTATTGCATAATTATTATCATGTGTTTTTTTTTTTTTTTTTTTTTTTTTTTGTTAAGCTTATAAATTGTATACTTATTATTAGTATTTAATTCAATATATGGAATATATATATTATGCATATTTATCAAATATGCCTTCTAAAAAAATGAAATATGCAGACAAAATAATTTTTTATTATCTCTGTTTTTATTTATCATTTTCTTTTTCTTGTTTATATGAATATTTGTATATCCTAATGGAAATGGTATATACATATATATGTATAATATTATAACTTTGTAAAAATATTCGATCTCACTTAAAGAGATAATAGCATAATACTTCAAATTTTTAATAGTAAAACAAAACGATGAAAATGCAATTTCTTCTCATATGTTTTATTTTTGTTTTTTTCATAAACTTTTAATATATACATAATTATATAAGGGATAATCAATAATCATTTTGTTCTGTTCTTTATTATTTTTTTGTAAATTTTTTTTTTTAAATATATTCTTTCTTATTATCCATATGGAACACCCTTTCAATAATCATATGATTATTATATGTGAACTTATAAGGTAATGATGTTTTTTTCCTTCTTATCATTATTCAAGTGAGACATTATAAGAGAATTGTCTAAATAGTCATAATCTTTTTGATTAAGAATTTCCAGTATGTTTAATAAGAAAGAAAGTAAATTTATATATATCCATAAATAGAAATGAGAATTAAATAAATTAAAATATCATATAATATTTGTATACATATAAAAAAAATATATCTTTAATATAATACTACTAGTTAATACTTAAAATTATATATTATTAATATTTATATTATTGTTTAAAAATAAATTAATGGGAATGTAAGAATGTTCATGAATAAATTTGTTATTTAATATTAAATTTAAAATTTCTTTTTTTATACTTATAAAACCTTTTAATATTGTCTTCATATATTATATTATATTATATTTGATATATGTTTTACCGTTATATTTGCACTCTTTTTTATTTACTTCATTTTTTTCTTTCCCTGTCACTTTTTTATTATTACGAAACCATGTTTCATGATTTTTAATGTATTCATTAAATAAATACACATTATTATTTATAATATTTTTATCTTTATTTTTATTTACAACAAATACTCTTATGTCTTTATGTGTATATTTAAATAATTACATTATAACATAAAAAAAAAAAAAAAAAAATCAATTGAAAGGAATTATAATATTCAAACATTTCAATATAACTGTCTAGATATATGTTGCTAATTTGACATATATAATTCATACGAAACATAATTACATATGTTTTTCTTCAATATATATAAAAATATCCTTTATGTAATTTTGTCTAGTATAATTTTTTATCTCTTCATTTTTATTTAATGATAGTTTTTTCTTTTTAACTTTAACACTACTATTGTTATTTTTAATATTATTATTATATTTATTTTATTATTTTTATGAAGCTACTATAGTTATACATTTCTTCATTTGTATTAAAATTATATTATACCCCTTCATTGTTTAATAAAAAATCTGTAATAAATAATGATTTTTGAATATTACAAAAGAATAATAGAGAAATATTATTTAATATAAAACTTACATTGTTTAGAGTTATGGAGTCTATTATTTTTATTTTTTATATATTTATTATTTAACTCATTATTATTTATTATTAATTATAACATATTATATATATTGACTTGAATTAATTCAACTTTAAGTTTTTTCTTCTTATTTTTTCTTATTTTTTCTTATTTTTACGTTTTGTAATTTTTTTTTTTTTTAGTTTTATTCTTAATTACAATATTCATTGTTTGAAATAAATTAACCTTTCATTGTAATTTCATGGATATAAATATGGGTATATATTTATTTGTTTAATTTTTTTCTTTTTTAAATGTTATTAAAATGGTGTAATATTCAATATTTTTTTTTTTTTTTTTTACTTCATTTTAATATAAAAGGATATAAATTGCCATATTGTAACAAGTGGAATTAAATCATAAAATTTTGTAGCCTTACTATGGTTCAATATAAATGTTTAATATGTAATTAAATATAAGTGGTGTAAAATTATATATATATATAAAATATATATTTTTAATTTCCCATTTTAAAATAAATATATTACCTTGTTCAAAATATATATATATAATATATGTATAACTTGTTTATTTTTTATTTAATATATTTTTTTATATTTTTATTTATTTTTTTATTTTATTTTTTTATTTTTTTGTTACATTTTTTTGTTTTAATTTTCTTTTTTTTAGTATGATTTATTAAAAATGCAACCCTTGTTTTGTATAAATATATATACATATATATTTTTTTTTTTAAACTTCAAATATGTACATTTTTATTTGTTATTTTTTTGTATATATCTGTTTTTTTCGTGTAATAAGTAAATAAATAAATATAAATATCTTTATATATTTATATATATTGGGTTTATTAAAATTTTTTTTTGTTTTTGTTTTTATTTATGAAACATATAAATGATATTGTGATAATATCTTAATATTAATTAATTAATGTTACCATAATATTTTAATATATATATATATATATTATTTTTTTTTTGTTTTTTTTTTTAATTATACTTCTCAATGATTTTACCAGAATGGATGATTCATTTTCATTAAATAGGAAATTATATTTTTTAAATCTAGACAAAGAAATAGGAGCTGGTGGAAGTGAAACAAATAGTGATGATGATAATAACAAACTAATAAATTATTTTAATATAAAAAAAACAAATGACCTACATTTAAAATCAAACAAACAAGATAACAAACAATGTATTCTCAAAGATTTACATTTTAATGGTGATTATTTAATTAAAAAGAAAGAAACAAAACAAATCAAAAAAAAAAATGGGAATTATGTTTTACCGAATAAATATGATTATTTCTTAAAGAAAAAATCAGACATTTTTCATACGGAAGAATTTATATCAAAAAGGTAAACTGAACGTACACATATATATATATATGTATTTATATATTTATTTATTTATTTATTTATTTTGTTATCCCTGCAGCTACCATTTGAATAATGTCCACGATATTTATTACACATACAAAGAAGAATCCGATCTGTGTGATATTCTCATCAAAAGATATAAGGACAACTTATATGTAACTACCTTTAACAACATGCTAATACTTATAAACCCCACTGATAACATTATGGCATTTTATAAATTATTGTTTAAGACAAACAATAAAAACAATTATATTATAAATAGCTTTGTTGATTTTTGTCTGGAAAAGAAATTACAAGAAAAAACAGACGAATATGAAGAAGTAAATGATAGTGATGATTTAACAAACTCAAGTTTAGATTATGAAAAGGAAGAAAATAATTCTGATTATAGTTCTAATGAAATAAAAAATGCAATAAATTATATTAATAGAAAACATAATAATATAACAATCAATAATCAATTTAATTTTAATCAAATAAAAAAAAAAAGAAAAAAAAAAAAGCTAGTTGATATTAAAAAGGATTTATTCATTAAAAGTAATAAGGAACTGGTTCAAATGAACACAAATATGTTGAAAAAAAATGTAATGAATTTTAATATGCTTTATAATATTAATACTGTTTTTAATGGAAAAGAAGATAATAAATCATATCATAAAGAAAACATATATTCCTCACACATCGAAATGAATAATTATAATACATATGATAATATATATCCTAACAGTTTTGAAAATACAACCAGTGAAAGATCCTATAAATTAAAAACATATAATGAACAAAATAAATTATTATTTATATATGGTGAAAATTATAGTAATCAGAGTGTAATCAATAAATATACTTTCAAGCATATAATTAAAAAATTCCAAGAACAAGAAGATATACATAATTCAATTAAGTACAAAAAAAAAAAAAAAAAAAATTTATATCATTTATATAAAAGAGTTATTAATATACTTAAATTATTTTATAATGAAGATTGTTATAATTTTATAATTCATTTTGCTGATAATCAAGAATTGCTATCTTTTAACGTACTCCCATTTATGTTGAATAATACTTGCAATGTAACAAATATATGCACAAAAATGAATGATATGTTATGTGAGTTATTGAATAATGCAAATATGTATAATAATGATAATATTGAAAACAATGAGAAGAAAAATGACCAAAAAATGAAAGAAATAAATAATAAGAAGAACAATATTAGAAGTAATGATAATATAAAAACAAAAAATAGTAGGGAAAAAAAAGAGGAACATTCTAATAACTCAAACGCATTGTTATATAATGACAAATATAACAATATAAATAATTCAAATGATTATAATAATGAAAATAACTTTATTAATATTCCATATATATTTTTTTTCCTTCTTCAAAGTATCATGTTAAACAGTAATCATACATATTTAAAACCATTAAACTTACACACTTTAGATATAAAAAAAATATATTTAAATTATATTGAGTCTCATGAAATTGAATTAAATGAAAGTGATATGGAGACAACATTTTCGAATTTCTCACATCTTGGATTTTCACAAGATGAAATTATTTCAATAAATAAAATAATTTTTTCTATCATTTTTATCAATATATATATTAAAATAAAACAATGCCTAAGTATTAATGAAAATGAAACCTTAAAAATTTTGCAAGTACAATTAATTGAAATATCAGATTATATGAAATTAAGAAAAAAAAAAAATAATAACAATTCTAAATATGGATCATTAAGTAATGGAGGGAAATGTTCGCTTCCTCAATTTATTAATTTCAATGAAGATAATTATCTAAGTAGTGGATTTAGCTCGTTATCTGAAACTGAAAATATACAATTATTTAATAATGATATGGCAAAGGAAAATAATAAAAAGAAAAATTCCAGTATTGATGATTTTCAAGGAGCTAAATTGAAAGCAACTGGTTCAAGCAATGTAAATGTAAATGTAAATGTTAATGTTAATAGTAAAAAGGTAAATGATATTCCAGATGATTATCAAAGGGATGTCAATAAAATCGAAAATGAAAATAAGAAAAGTGTGAATCAGGTTAATGATTTAGTTGGGGTTAACAAACAAATTGCTTCGGATAATATAAAAAATGATTATAATAACAACCCTAATAATAATAATAGTAATAGTAATAATAATAATAATAATAATAATAATAATAATAATAATAATAATAATAATAATAATAATAATAGTAATAATAGTAATAGTAATAATAATAGTAATAATAATAATAGTAATAATAATAATAATAGTAATAAATATTATTCCACGAATGAACCCATTAATATGTACAAAAATGATAATAATAAATATAAAGAACCAATTGACAAAAAAGGGAACAAATACTTTATAGTATTTGCTGGTCATATATTAGAAGAATATATATCTTCCTTATTAAATATTGATATAAATTTATTTGTTCATATTTTAAATAATAACATAAAATTGAAGAGTTTATGTTCCAATATGTTTTATAGATTAAAAATAAAGATTGTAAAAAAAATAAATGAATACCTTAATAATGTAATTAGAAATGAACTTATTCATCATTCGTTATATCTTTATTGTAATGGTGGTTTAATACAAAATGTATTTGAAAAAAATGAGGATGTAAATAAATATTATAAAAATAAAGAAAAAAATCATTTTAGTGAACTAATTAATAATATATATAATGAATTATTACATTCGTATTATTTAAAAATGTCTATGTTTAATATTGATACTTGTATTATACATATGATAACCACATTAGATAATAAACAGAATAATTACGAGGATGCATTATTATGTACTCTTCAAAATTATGGAAAGAAATATAACCAGTATAATAATATGAATTATAAAAATGATACTGATGAAACTATTCCGAATGTTTTATGTAATAATATTTATTTAGGAGAAAATAGGATTTTACACATGTTAGAAAAATATTCAACGAAATTTTCGAGCTTTATGGATATTCATAATAATTCATATAATAAAGAAAAAGATAGTCCTTACATTTTAATAAAATGGGAGTATTATAAAATATTGAGTTTGTTTTATTTATCCATAAAAAACATAACAGAAGTATACAATAAGTATATCATTAATAGTAATAATAATAAAAATAACAATAGTGATAATATTAGTAATAATATGTGTAAGTGTAAATATAATTGTAATTGTAATTGTAATTGTAATTGTAAGTATAATTATGATTTGGATAAACAGCTATACCATTTAGATGATGAAAAATTCATGCACGATATTTTATTGAAATATTTTCCATATTTATCCAATGATGGTATTACAAAAAAAAAAAATATACATGGGAAAAGAAATAGAATGAAATATAAGAAATATAATTTTAGTATTACACATTATAATGATAAACAAATAAAATACAAATGTAATAATATGATATTTGATAATATTAAAGATATATATATACTTAAAGATATTATTGAAATTATTGAAAATAGTGACATGTCATTTTTAAGAAGTATATTTTTTGAAAATAATACATTACCATTAAAAAGTGTTAAAAGTGATTTATTATATAATGAAATGAACTTTTTTATACATATTATAAATAATACTTTTGAAAAATTTTATTTTCTTGTTATAAATGAATCTGAAAAAAAACAAAAAGATATATTTATTCCTAAATATATAACAAATTGTATAAAACATAAAGAATCAACTACATATGATCATTACGCAAGTACAACATCTGAAAGCAATTTATACAAACGATTTTCATTAACTTTAAATAAATCATTTGTACATAATAATAATATAAAATCTTTTAAAAGTTTATTTTTACATATGGATTCAGTTCGTACAGACAATATAACCAATTTCTCTGATTTAAACAAAAAAAAAATTAACAAAGATCATATCACTTTTGTAATTAATATGTTTAATTTAAAAAATATATTTAATTACCAACAAGAATATTTATATTATGCTATTCCATATATTTGCTTTATTAAAAAATATATTTTATTCTGTGCATATGTTAGTAAGGAAAACGACTTAATTAAACTATTAAACTATTATGAAGAAAAGTATCATAAACCTAATTATTCATATAATACACCAGGAAAGGATACAAATAATATAATATATAATTCTTCTAATATGAAAGATAATTTTTCAAATAATAATAAAAACAATAATATATTTAACCAATCAATTAATATATATAAAGAAAAAATGTATAACAACAAGAACAACAAAAAAAAAAAATATATATATAATGATACAACCAACTTTATATATCTAAACAAATTATCAGTTGAAGAAATGAAAGATATGTGTACATTAATATTATACAATTTTAATATTTCCACTAATATTATTTACTTTGAAAATTATTTATTTGTAAAAAAGTCTTTATATTTTCTTTTGGAAAATATGAAAAATGAATATTTAAAATATATCACACCATTTATTAGAAAAATAGAAAATAGTTATATATCTTATAAAAATAAGAAAATTAAATTTTCTTATAGAAATAAAATTATTGTTATTCAAAATTATATGAGAAAATATTTATTCTTTCATGAATTACAAAAAAAGGAAAAGAAAAAAAATTTGCTTACATCATTTATTATATTTTATAGTTATTTATTGAAACATAAAAACATGGAAGAAACAAAAGAAACATTAGAATATTATAAAGAAACTTTTATGAGTAAGGAGAAAAAATTAATTCGACATGCAGCATGTGTATATATACAATCATGGTTTAGAAAAATAATACAACAAAGGAAATATAAAGCCATGAAATTAGAAATATTAAAAACACATGCAAGAGAAAAAATAAGTACAGCTATTAAAACATATATAACACAAATAAAAATGATAAAAAATTTAAATGAAGTATTAATACCAAACAGATGTGCAACTTTAATTCAATCATCTTTTAGAAGATATAGATGTATGGTACAATATGAAAAAAAAATGTATTTAAAAATATGTTTTCTATCAATTAAAAGAAAATATATGGCCTACACAAATGTTATAACAAAAATGAATTATCATTATTTAATAAAAAATATATATAGGAAAAATTTCATTAAAAATCATCTAAAAATACCTGAAGCAGTAGTAAAGATACAAAGTAAATATAAAGCATATGTTGTTAAAAAACAATATAATATGTTAAGAGACGCAATATATTTTACACAATCATATATACATACATGTATAGAAAGAATAAAGTATGAACAATTAAAAAAAAGTGTAATTACTATACAATTATGGTGGAGAAATTTCTATAAATTAAAAAAAATTCTTCAAAATTTCCCTTTGAATATATATAATAGTGAATATGAAAAAACAAAATATTATTTTCTAGATAAAAAAAATTTCCCGAATTATTATTATTATATATTAAAAGAACAAAAAGCAATGAAACTTTTGACATATAATATTTTATTAAAACAATGGTATTTCTTTTATTTTAAAAAATTCCAAAAAAAAAATCATTTATTTAATATTATATTTAATTTGAAATTATATAAAAATATATCTTATTATTATTTACTTCCATGGGCATATAAAATAAATGCTATACTTAAAATGATACATATGAAACAAATGTTTAAAATATGTACAACCAATTATTATCAAAATACTATATTAAATATACCACTTTTTGAAACAATACAAATATTTGTAGGCAAAACACATACTATACTTTTAATTAATCAAAGCGTTAATAAAGATAATAATACAGAACAAATGATATCACATGGATATAATAAAAATAGTAAACAATTTTATACGAAATATGTATATAGTATTGGATCTAATGATTGTGGACAGTTGGGTTATTACGATTTGTCTAGTTCTCCATTTTTAGATCCCCCCAAAGTTCTCAATTACAAGTGGGATCAAGTTAATATCAATGAAGACGGAAATAATAAACTTAATCGAATAAATGAAAAAAAAGAAGATCCGATAAAAAGGGATATATATATAGATACAATAGATGATGATACAAAGATTGACAACATAAATAATGATAATAATAATGATAATAATAATGATAATAATAGTGATAATAATAGTAATAATAATAGTAATAATAATAGTGATAATGGAATGACTACTTTGGGAAGCTTATATAAGGAAAGCATGGATAATAATAATACAAGCATTTTTAGTACACACAAAAGTAATCTTGATAATAATATGATAAATAACACTTACAATAATAATAATACATATAATAATTATACTTATAATAATAAACATTTTAATAATCAATATGATAATATTTACAAATCATATGAACATGAAAAATCAAATAATAAAACAAAATTTAAAAATGTAAATAATAATTATCTAAGAAGTTTGCAACATTTAGAGTTTCAATATAAAAAAAAGTACACCATTTCGAAAAAGAATTTTGGTGATAAATTCAACGAAAATATAAATGATATTATTGATTATAAAATAATAGATAAAGAGGATAATAAAAATAGTAAAAATATAACAAATAATAATAAATATGAATATGATTTTAATATTGATAAGTCACATAAAGGTAAGAAAATTGTTGAATTTACTAAATTAATTAATGAAACAAATAAAATTCTTAATATATGTTGTGGATCTGAACATACATTAGCTCTTTCCGAAAATGGAAATGTATACTCATGGGGAAACAATACATATGGTCAATGTGGTCAGAAATATGAAAAACATATTATTAGATATCCTAAAATTATAAAATATTTTTTGAAAAATAATATTCTTATAAAAAATATAAGTTGTGCTTCTTATCATAGTGGTTATATAACCAAATCAAATGATTTATATATAAGTGGGAACTTTTTTTTTATCAATTTAAAATATTTTCAAAATAATATTTATGAACCAATCTTTTTAATATCAGGATGTCTTAATATTACATGTAAAGATAGTTTTAATATATCATTAAGAACTAATAAAAATTCATTTTATTTATGGGGAAATAATTATAAATGTATATTAGGAGTAAATAAAAAGAAGTTAGCTAATCTGGATGAAATATCTATTTATCCATTAACTAATATATGTCCAAATATTACAGTAAATAAAATTGCATGTTCAGATAATTTTGTGTGTATTATAACCACACTTACTACAACAAATAATTATACCATGTTTATGTGGGGACAATTTTCTCATATTGAAAAAAAGGAAAACCAAGAAAATAATACAAAAAGTGTTTTAAGTACTAATAATTTTTTTAATAAGTTTAGAATGAAGGCTAAAATGAACAATACGAAAAATGACAACCAAAAGGATAACATAAATAATAATAATAATAATAATATGAGGAAAAACAAAAAAAATATGATATACATTGCCAAACCTACGCCTGTATATAATGAAATATGGGAGCAAAATGAAGCAATCGATGTGTGCTGTGATTTAGATGAAATTATGGTATACTCATAATCACACAAGAAATATATAATACAAATATATAAATGAATAAATAAATAAATATATATATATATATATATATATATATATATATATATATATATATTATATATTAATTTATATTTATTTTTCATATATAATTCCCTTTTAGGTGCTGATGTCTAATTTGTGCTTATACGGATTTTCTTCAGTGGAAATTTTAGGAGGTGATACAAAAAAATTACTAGCTAACGAACCCAAAGTATTTTTCAACCATTTCAATAGAAAACCAAAAATTGAAAAAAAAGAAAACGATATAAAATTTGAAGAACCAGAAATTCATGAAAATATTAACGTTTTAAACCCTGTATTATACATGTACAAATATTTTAAACCATCGTATTTTAATGTTAAGAGAATTCAATGTAGTTATAATAAAAATAGTCTCTCAATTATGAATGTTACAATGGGAGAATATGAAATACCTAAGATAAAACAAAAATTGGAATATGTTACACCATCGGGTAATAATATAAATAATATATATATATATATATATATATATATATATATATATATGTGTATATGTTTATGCATATTTTAATATTTACATATATTTTTATTTTTTTGTATATAGGCGATATTGTGGATTTCCCTGAAAAAATTAAAGAGGCAATATTACAAAAATCCAAAAAGGAATCCAGCAAATGGATTAAATCAAACGATGATCCTTACATAAATGTAGGAAAATAAATTAAAATAATAATAAGAATAAGAATAAAAATAAAAATATATTTCTTATAATTTTGTATATTATATGTATTGCTCTGTACATATATATGTATATTTAAAACAATTGTTAATTTATAAATATATATATATATTTTATTTTTATTTTTTTTAGCATTTCTTAATACAAAATTCAAGCGATTCAGGGAATTAAATATAACCTTTCAAAAAAAAAGACTCCATGAAAGAAAATTTTTTTAAGTTATATGCATTTTTGATATATAAATATATACATATATGTATATAATTTTTTAAACATAATCATATGCAAAGATTAGTTTTTTTTTTTTTTTTTTTTTTTTTTCTGTAAATTTGTTCTTTCTTTTTTTATTTATTTATTTAATTTAATATTTTTTTTAATTCTTAATTTTCTTTTTTTTTTTTTTTTTTTTTTTTTTTGGTAAAGAATAAATATGTTTATACGATAATATGTTCATTGTAAATATAAAAAAAAAACAAATTTTTTAAGAAAATTGAAGATTTATATCTTCTATGAAATATAAATATATAGTACCTTCACATGTATATATATATATATATATATATATTATTATATATATTTTAATTTAATTTTCTTTATTTATTATTATTTTATTTTTTTTTTTTTTGTAATTATATAAAATATATTACTGCATTATATGTAAAATGATTATGTAATGGTATAATTATTATATATATATATATAATATTATTTGTATATATTTATAAAAATAATAAAAATACCTTTATTATGACAACTCATTTATATATATATATATGATATATATATAATAATTGTGTGCTCTTTTAAAGTAATTATGTTTTCGTAAAATATTAAAAATTCTTTTCTTCTTTTTATGTTTTTATTCCATTTACATAAAAAAATGAGTAATGTTGATGAATTTTATGAATATGCAAAAAACAACTTTTTAAACTTTTTAAATAAAAATGATAAGAATGAAAATAAGAAGAAAAGAGAAGAAAGCAAAATTAAAGGATTGAGTGACAACAATGTGTCTGATATAAAAAATTTAAGAAAGGAAGAAATGAATGATAAAGAAAGTTACGACAAAAAATATACAAATTATTTACTTAAGAAAAAACATAGAAAAGAAGAAAAAAAAAACGAAAAAAAAAACGAAAAAAAAAACAAAAAAAAAAGCTCTTCTTCAGATAGTTCCTCGTCCTATAGTAAGCAGGATGAAGATAAAGATAAAAAGAAAAGAAAATATGAAAATTATACAAAGAGGAAACATGAGAAATATAAAGAATCCAAGTATGATAAAGATTACAAAAAGTATAAATATGATAGTGATGGTAAATATGTTTCATATGATAAAGAACAAAAAAAAAAAAAGAAACATTCAAGTAAAGAAAATGAAAAAGATGAGATAAGAAAAAAAAAAAAACAAACAAAAGAAAAAAATGATTTCTATAATGACAGTGATAATTCATATGATAATAATAATAATAATAATAATATTCATAATGATTTTCATAATGATAATTATTATGATGAACGTGATTCAAATACAATATATAAAAAAAGTTATAATTCATCTTCAGAAAATTATAACTATGATGAAAAACAAAAAAAGGATATACAATCATTGTGTAATATTGAACAATATGGAAATAATAAGGAAGAATGTGATACTCATTGTACATCCAATTTAAAAAATAAATTAGAAAAAATAATTAATGAGAGAAAAAATCAAATGATATTAAAAAATTCATTAAATAAAAATTTAGTTGATTGTAAGTATTGTATTGATTCCAATTCATTTGAAAAATTAAATAAATTAAATATAATTAGTATTAGCAATAAATCATATATATGTTATTATAATTATAAGAATATATTTTTGAAGGATCAACTTTTTATTTCACCAATTGAACATACTACTAGTTTTACTAATACTACTTTTGATGTTATTCAAGATATGAGAAATCATATGAAATCATTAATTGCTATGTTAGAAGTAAATAATCAAACATGTATTTTTATTGAATTTAATAATTGCTTTAATCCAAGTATTGAACTTATATCTATGAGAAAAACTAAACATACATATATAAATTGTTATGTGATTCCAATGGACTTATTAGAGAAAGCAAAAATTTATTTCAAAAAAAATATGGAAGAAATTAATTCATTATATAGAGAAAACAAACAATTAATAATAAGTGATAGTAAATATGCACCTTATAATGTCATACCAAAAAATATTCCTTACGTATCTGTCAACTTCTCACTTGTTGATACATATATACAAGTTATTGAAAATAATTATGATTATATTAATATGTGTAGATGTATTTTTGCTGACTTGTTTAAGAAAGATAGACTTTATAAATATTTTAAAAATTTCCAACATTATGTTAATTCGGTGGAAGAGTTTAAAAAGGGGTATGAAAAATATGACTGGACAAATTATATGTAAACGGGTAAACCACAAAAAAAAATAAAAATAAAATAAAAAATAAAAAAAAAAAAAATAATAAAATAATAATAATAAATTAAATGGATAAAAGAATATATATTCATTTGTGTAAATAAATATATAAATATAAATATATCTTTATATATATATCTTTATATATATATCTTTATATATATATCTTTATATATATATATTTATATATATATCTTTATATATATATCTTTATATATATATATTTATATATATTCATGTGTTTGTTCCTTTTAATACTTTTTATATGTAGTCATCTTCATATATAATTTTATACTCATCAATTTTTTTGTTTTGTTCTTTTTCATGTAGATATTTTTGTATAAATTCTTCTTCAGCATTTTTTATTTCCTCATGTGTGTTACATAATTTATATGAATCTAACAATTCTTTGTTTAAATTAGTAAAATTAACACTCCATTTATAGATATTTAAGATATCATTACATTGTTTATTATAATTACAAACATAAAGACAGAAAGCTAAAGATTCCAAACAAGAAAGTTTATATGGCTTTCCATAATTTATACTATTTACAGCAATAATATAAGGTAATTTTCTCTGATTAGAAAATTTTATTCTTTTTAATAAATCAATAGATTTCCATGAACAATCAACTACAGATAAACCATAATTTTCAATAGTATATTTATCATCTATAGAAAAATATTTTTCACAAAAAGGTGTTAAAACTATACCTTTAAATTTTTTATTCATTTGAACTTTCTTAATTTTTTTGAAACGATATAATTTCTTACAAGAACATTTTTTATTTTGACATTCTTTATAATCAAACATAAATAATTTAATTTCATTATCATCAGATGAACCATTATTTATTATTTCATGATCATTACATAATTTATTCTCATCATTTATTGATAATTCATCTTGATCATTTACGATATCTTTTTCATTATTTGTATATTCATTTTCATCATCTGAGGAACTACTTACAAAATCTTCATTTTTTATATGTCCATTTTTTTTATCCGTTTTGTTTTTGTTTTTGTTTTTGTTTTTGTTTTTGTTTTTGTTTTTGTTTTTGTTTTTGTTTTTGTTTTTGTTTTTGTTTTTGTTTTTGTTTTTTTTGGAATTTATATGTACATCATTACTTTCAATAGATACATTTTTTTTTTTAGTTGTCCCTTCTGATGTTAATTCATTCTTTTTTCCATTTTCTATATTTTTCTTTTCATTAATTAATTTAACCAAATTATGAATTGAATATTTCTTTCTTTCTATATAGTTATTCTTCATTTTAATTTTATTCATAAAAGAAAAAATATTATAATAATATATATATATATATATATATATAATATTTGTATTTATATTAATTATATTATTTAATTTCTCACTTAATTACATCATCATTCACAATTAAAAATATTACAATAACATACATATATATATATTTTATTTAATTATTCAAATTATCCTTTTAACATGATGTTAAATATATAAATATTAATTATTTAATTATAAACCAAACAAAAAAAAAAAAAAAAAAAAAAAAAAATTTTAATTTTAATTATCAAATAAGATCATCAAACAAAAATAAAAATATGATTAAATGTAAAAAAAAAAATCACAATCCTTCCTTAGGAGTGTTGCAGGTTTGGGCTTAAAAATATATCATATCTAAAATAAAAAAAAAATATAATAAAAAGAAAAATGCAATAAAATATGAAAATAAAAATATATTATCAAAATTAAAAAAACCATATTATATAAACAAATTTATTTGTAATAAAAATATATATAATATATTATAATATATATATAAATATAAATATACATATATTAATATATATATATATATATATATATATATATATAATATAAATGTAACATATAAAAGAACCAAAATATTTATTTGTCACATATATATATTTATTTTTATAATATGGTATTCTTTTAAAATATAATATATTATAGAAAAATATTCATATTCTTATTTAGAAATAAGAAAAAAAAAAAAAAATTAAAAATAATATATAAATGTATATAATCAAAATAATGAGGAAATAACCCATAAGGATATTTAAAAATTTTTTCTCCTTCCTTTTTTCTTTTGTGTTTTTTTTTTTTTACACAAATATATTGTTTACAAATATTTGGAAAACGAGAAAAATAAGAAAAAGAAAATGTTATTAAGAGTTTTTCTATACTTTATACTAATAAAAATATATCAATGTTTTCATTTAAATTACAAAATATTATCCAAAAATAAGTATCACCAAAATTATGTAAAAAATATCCATTCAGTTAATTATATCCATAGGTTTCAACATATAAAATATAGTCAAATTGAAAACAAACTTTTTTCTTTTTTTTCAAATTTGTTTAATAAGGATACCGATAAATTTAAATTAAGTAAATAACACTAAACAGAAGAAAATATATAATATATAAAATATTTATATATATAAATTTTAACAAGTACAATGTGTACACTATATATATGAAATAAATACAAAAATATACATATATTTATTATATATATATATATATATGTATGTATGTATTTATTTATACATCTATAAAGTGCCTTTGTAAAACACTACTAGACATATATACATATAGTTGTAATATTTACCCTTCTTTTATTATATAGATAAAGAAGAAAAGGAATATTTAACAAGAATAGGAGTAAATGATACTAATGACTACAAACTATTATCAAAAGCCCATGAAGAATATATAGATACAGTTACTGATATTAAGAGCAAATTAAAATATAAGGATACCTTTTTTTTCATTACACAAAAACTTATTCAAAAAAATTTATATGATTTTAAACAAAAACAAAAATACAACATATTTGGGAAAGATGAATACACAAGCGAATTGTCTATTAATTATATAAAAAATTCAAATATTGAAGAAAAATTTAAAGAGCACATCCTAAAAAAATTAAATGATGAATTATATAGTAAGAAATATACCTTTCTAAGGATATTTAAATGGTACTAATGAATGAATATATGCTATAAACTGTTCACAACATATATACATTATATATATATATATGTTTTTTTTATGTGTGTAGGAAAAGCGCTTTAGATATTTTTAACATAAGTACATTAATGCTACCCGTTACAGCAATCGGTTTTTTTTTATCAAAAATGGGATTATTTTCAGTTGTTGTTAATATGTTACTGACCTCACATTTTTTAACATTCAAAAAAGATGAAAAGAGAAAAATGAAAATAAGCACCTTACTTTTAACAGCCGTACCGATAGTAATACACTCTTCAATAGGTTTTGTGTGTAATGGATTATTTTGGGAATACTTCAAGGTATAAAAAAAAAAAAAAAAACAAAAAAAACAATAAATACATACATACATATATATATATATATATTATTAAGATTGTAAAAAAAATAATTATCTTTTTAATGATTTATATGATAATTAATATTTTGATTTCTTAAACAATTGTATTGTATATAATGTTAATAATAATTCATACAATGATTTTATTTTCACATTATTATTATTATTATATTATATTCTTTCTTTTTTTTCTTAATAGTTTAATATACCAAATTTTATAAAAAAGGAAAACGTCCTATCACTTTTCATTAATACACAGCTATATATAGCATCTTTAATATATTTTGTTAATAATGATGAAAATGAAGAAGAAGAAGAAGAAAATGAAGAATATAATAATGATTATATGGATTTCAACGATGTGTTAAATGTAGATGAAAATACCTAAAAGATAAAAAATTATTTATTTAGAATTTTTATGTAATTTTTTTTATTATATTTTTTTTATTATATTATTTATATGTTATTATTATTTAATTTTTTATTTTTTCATTTTTTTTTTTTTTTTTGTTCTCTTTTTGATAATTTAGTAAAATAACTCGTTTTATTAAAAAATTAAAAAATATATATATTATAATAGTACTTAAAAAAAAAAAAAAAAAAAAAAAAGAAGAGGAAAATTGTGTTTCACAATATTATATCTCTTATTAATAAAAAGAGCGTAATTATGAATATATATATTATATATATTTTTGTATGGGGAAATTTTATGGAATGGATAATTTTCTATTTATATATAGTTATTTATTAACAAGCCTATAAAATAACTTAATTATATTAGCTAGCAAATAATAGTCTTACAAGAATAATTATAATTAAATAAATAAGAGTGCATTATTTATAAGTTTTATGCTATTTTGTTTCATAAAAACTAATTCCTTAATAATATATACAAGGATATAACAAAAAAATAATAATAATATTAATATTAATAATGAATAAATATATAGATAAATTTATATGGATTTTTATTTATTATCAAATTATTAATTAAAAATAAGTAAATAAATAACCAAATAAATATTTAAATAAATAAATATATATATTATATATACCAAACTGAATAAATGTGTAAATATATTTATATTCTCGTGGGAAAATCTATTAAATCGTAAAATTTAAAAAATGAGATATTACTTTTTAATTCTTTTAATCTATCAATAATTTTTATATTACCATGTTCATAAAAATTAAAAGAAAACGGTTCTTCAGATTCATCATATGTATTTTGTTGATAATTATTTTTTAATATCTTACGAAGATCAAGTGAATCATATTTATGGTAATTTAAATATAAATGTTTTTCATTTTTATTTTCTTCATTTCCTATATTGTGATAAAAGTCCTTTTCACATAGCCTACAAAAAAAAAAAAAAAAAAAAAAAAACACATATATATATATAAATTAATTTATTCGTTTATTTTTTCTTATGATGATAACATGTGTGTACAAAATTTAATAGGAACAAAAATCAAAAACATATATCTATATGTATATTATCTAATATTCATGCGTATGTGCATTAATATACATTTGTTTCATTATATTTATCACCATTGAATAAATACATAAAAATATATATATATAAATATATATATATATATATATATATATATATATATATATGTATCCTAATTAAACTATGAAAATAAATAGATATACATTTTCAAATATATATATATATTTTTGATATTAATTAAAATATGAAAAAAATATTTTGCTATTACCGGTACGAATCGATTTGACGCAAATATTTTCTTGTTATTTTGTCAATTTTTTTTTTTCGTAATATATTTTTTTCCTCATGTATTTCCCTTATAATACTTTAAAACAGAAAGGGGTTAAAAAATAGAATATTAGTAATAAAGACAAAATATATATATATATATAAATAAATATATATATTTATTTAATTTTTATAAACTTATCTTTATATAAATACATTATAAAAAAATGAAAAAAAATAATGAATAGTTACTTTTGTGAATGTTGTGAAAGAAGATCTAGATTCAAATTATAGTTACTTTCAATAATTATTCTAATGTCTTTTTTTATGCACTCATAAAATTTAATTATAGTTCCTCGGTAATCTTCCTATGAGAAAAAAAAAAAAAAAAAAAAAAAAAAAAACAGCGCAAAATATATTTACTTATATATATAAATAATTTCTAGAATTTGAGTTATTCATTCAGTATTCTAATTACATACAATAATTTTTTATTATTTAAAATAAATAAATATAAATATATATATTTTTTTTTTAGGATACATACTATTAGCATATTCTTTATGGCATGCATTTCATCATTACTATGATGATAATCATTAATCATATCATTTTTCTATAAACGTTAAACCAAGGTTGAGTTAAATAATTTATGTCATATATATATAATATATATACTATATGTGTAACATCAAATTAGAAAATATATATGTATATAAATATAAATATATAATAATGATAATAAATTAGGTATATATATTCAGGTTCATACATATGTTAAATTAAAACATAACTAATAAATTAAAAAGAAATTATAATAATAATAAATAAATAATAGATAAATGCATATATTATATTTATTCAAATTGTTGTAAAAAAATAATTGCACAAAAAATAAAATATAAATATATATATATATATAATATTTATTAGTAGATACAATTAAAAATCATACATGTGATAAAATAAAACAAGGTTTATAAATTTTAAAAGATACATTTATTTTCATCATTGATAAGAAAAGAAGAAGACAACAATTTTTAAATTAAAAATAAATATATATCATAATAAACAAAAAAAAAAAAAAAAAAAAAAAAAAAAAAAATAATCATTAATCATAAATCATTCTTTTTTGTCTTTCGAACAATGAAAGAAACATACACATAATCTTAAATTTTGTTCCTTATAAAAATATAAAGAAAGAAAGTTAAATAAAACACAAAAAAAGAATATAATAGAAATTTATTTACTTGGTGTAACTTCGTTAATGTTTTTAATTTCTCCTTTTTTCTTTTTATCTTCTTTGTTCTCTTACATAATATAGAATTCTTTAAAAATTTTCGATTATATCCTATAAATGAATAATAACATACATACATATTATTATATATATATATATTTATTATATAAGAATAAGAAATATAGTTTAAATATGAGTATACAATTTAACAGTTACATATATATAATATAATATTATCACACTTTTTGTGGGTTATATAGTTATGTGATAGTATTCTTATATGTAACACAATAATGATATTATATAACTATATATATATATGTATATATATATGTGCATATATCATTACATATAATACCATAACACTATATAAACCTTGCCCCCTCATATGTACATTCTTATATATAAATTTAAATGAAGTTTCACAATTTTATACTACAATATAATCAACTAATAATAAATTAGCAAACATATACATGATCAAATAACAAATTAGTATATATAATCTTTTTCTGTAAGCTCAATTTTATAAGTGTAAAATTAATATATATAAATATATATATATATATATATATATATATATATCATAACACTTTAGTATATTATCATATTATAATTTGTTATACCATATATGGTATATATTCTTATAATTTCATATTTCATTTAATTTTGCTTACTTAGTGTTTTTCTAATATCCATTAGTAAAGTCGTACTATATAAGATTCTCCTCGAAAAATAAGCTTCATTTAATGTGTTACTATTTTTTAGTTTTATATTATTTATAAGGTATGGATCCTTATTATTATCATTAGTATAAAATGTTTTCTTTTTATTAATATATTCAATATTTTTATATAGATTATCACTTTCTTCTGTGCATGTTATTTCACTATTGTTATACATTTTATACATACTTAGATTATTTGTGAAATTATATAGTTTATCTTTTTCTCCATCCTCATCATTGTTATTATGTTCTTCTTCGTCATCCCCCTCATTAATATATGTATTAAAATGATTTATTCTTGGTACAGTTTCATATGTTTGTATATGTTTAGTTTTATGTATCGATAATTTATCTCTCTTGTTTATATTATATATATCATTACTATTATTAGAAGATGAACTATTTTCTGGCTTAACATATTGTGTATGTTTTTTATTAATATCCTTATTATGATAATTTAAAGTATCATTATTACCTTGACATATATCATCATTTTTAATATATTCCGAACTTTCATAACAAATATATTTTGTATTATTAGGATTAATGGAAGAATCTAAATGCTTAAAATTAGTATCCTTATTATCACAACAATGTTTATTATTATCAACATTATAATTTTTGTTATTATAATAATTATAATAAGCATCACACTTTTTATTATCATCATCATCATATTTTTCTTTACTATCATACATTTTATTATTATCATCATATTTTTCTTTACTATCATACATTTTATTATTATCATCATATTTTTCTTTACCATCATACATTTTATTATTATCATCATATTTTTCTTTACCATCATACATTTTATTATTATTATCATATTTTTCTTTACCATCATACATTTTATTATTATCATCATATTTTTCTTTACCATCATACATTTTATTATTATCATCATATTTTTCTTTACCATCATACATTTTATTATTATCATCATATTTTTCTTTACCATCATACATTTTATTATTATCATCAATATTATTATTTATACCTTTCTTATCATTATTAGTATAAGTATTTATATTAAATTCGCTCAAATAGTGTGAATCCCTTAGGATAATATATTTCTTTAAGGTATGGACAAAGTTATAACTATAACTTCTATTCTTTTCATTTATATAATTATTTTGATGAGTGGGTATATGATTATTGATTTTTTTTAATAAAGTACTCATTTTTTTATTTAGCATATAATATGAAAATTTGTTTTGTTCGTATTTTTTCTTTTTTTCCTTTAGAGCCCAGAATTTCTTTAATTCTATTTTCATCTTATCATTTTCTTGTTTATGTTTGAATGATGAACATTCTAACTGTTCATTTTTATTTGTAAGTTGTTCATTTAACTTTAATAGATTATTAATTTTTTCATGTAAATTATATGAACTTTTATTTTTCTCTTTTTCAAAAATTAATTTCTTTTCTAATTCATAAATGTAATTTTCTTGAGTTTCAGCATTCTCAACACCTGATTTTAACTTTTCCATTAATTTCTTATTTTTATTCTTTAAACATTCTATATCTTCATCTATTAAGCAAAACTGATTTCTTAAGAAATTCTTTATATTTAATATTATACTTTGAACAAAATATTCTATATATTTTTCATCAATTTTTTCAGTATTATAATTCCATGCGGTATATTTGTTATGTAGAGTATATATATATTCTACACAACCATCATATATATTTGTATACTTTTCATTATTACTTTTTTTAATATTCTCTTTTAGTTCTTTTAAAAAATTATTCAATAAGCTAAATTCTAAATATATATTATTCAAATGATCATTGTTATTATGAGTGTTCATTTTTGATAATTGAAAATATTAAATATATTTATATATAATATTATTATATATTTGTGTCTATTTATATGATGGTAAATATATGGATACTTCTTATTTAATATGATTAATAATATTTTTATTCTTATATTTATTTTTCTATGTTATTATTTTCTTTCTTTTATAAGATGATTTATCTATTTACGTATGCAACCCAAAAGTATTAACATAAATATTAAAAAATTTTGAGTATACACATATATATATATTATGACAATATATTTATAATACTAAATCATAAAAATGATTATAAAAAATAACAAAAAACAAAAAACAAATTTAAATAAATATTACATAAGTGACACATACATATATACATATATAAATACATACACATATAAGTATACATAAACACTTACATATTTGCACACAGTTTATTTCATTATATAAGCTGTAATAAAAAATATATAGACCATAAAATGTAACATAAATATAAAAGTAGATAAAATAATAAATTGCATACAAACCTTATACACATTACATGTATAAAAGTTGTATATCATACACTATTATGTTTTTCGTTAAAAGTTTAAATTAATAACCCTGAATGTTAAGAAAGGACAAAAAAAAAAAAAAAAAAAAAAAAAAAAAAAAAAAAAAGCCCAGAATATAATTAATTTATAATTATATAAAAATTAACTACACTTATATTTAATTATTTATTAATTTATATTTTTTTTTTAAAATGAAAGGAATATAAAGTATAATAACATATAAAATTATATTCCTATAAATTTATTTTTATATGTACGTTGTTTTTACAAAAAATATTGCATTTGTTACATAAAAGTGGTAGGATTTTAAACAGGGTAAAAGACAATAAGAAGAAAATAAATAAATAAAATAATTAATAAATATAAAAAAGTTAAAATGGCTTTTAATATTACAATTATATAATCCATTCATGTATATTAAAATATGTCATCTGTTCAAAATAATATATATATATATATATATATATGTATATATCTACATGTAATACATGCAAATTTGAACATTTTAATAACTTTTTTTCCTTAGAACAAATAAAGCAAATTTATTAATTTTTCGTTTCATTTGTTGTATTTTTTTTTTTTTTTAATATATTTGTAAAACCAAAAAAAAAACAAAGTTATTTTTGCAAACGATCATACATCAAATGAGAGATGGAAAAAAAGGAACAACAAAAAAAAATTATAATAACATTAGTTTCAATTATATTATAACATGTAGTATAATTTAAGTGTAAAATAAATACAGTTTCGTCTTTTATGGAATTATATAATTTTAAAAATTATTATATATATAATTCATAATATATATATTTATACATATATGTATATGTTACCGTTGTAGAAGAAAAAAAAAAAAAAAAAAAAAAAAAAAAAAAGAAACAAATAAATAAATATGTGCAATTATATTTGGTTATATTAATTTATAACCATTTTATATTTTTGTAGAAATTATTTTGTATCATAATAACTAATAAATAAATATTATGATATATATATATATATATTTTAAATTATAATATTTTTTAAAAATTCTTATTATAATTAAAAAATTAACTTTATATAAATCCTTCTTATACTGTTACACTTTAGTTATATTTGTAAGAGGATAAAATGAAACACAATTTATTTTTCTTTGATTATTCAAAGGGAGTTAATAATTGTAAAAAGATAAAATTTTTAATGTTGTAGAAATATTATATATATATATTTGTGACTTATCCATTTATTATTACACTTATTTAGTCTGTCAGGAATCACCATATAAATAACATAAAATATATATATATATATATATATATATATATGTTAGTAAGAAATGTTTAATCTAGTCTTTTTTTTTATTTTGAACATATATAAAATAGTTTCCAACGTAAATATTATTACGATGATTTGCATACTAATATATATATTTTAAATCGTTAATAAGTATATGTTTTTAATAGGTTAAATTATAAAATACGTTACCTAATAATTTAAAAAAAAAAAAAAAAAAAACATTTGCTTTTTAAAATAATAATGTTACAAGTTTACAAAAGTTAGACTAATCTTTCGTATTAAAAGTTATTTAAAAAAAATAATAATAATAAAATAATTAAATAAATAAAATAATCATAAATAAATATATTTGAAACATATATATTTTAAAACAATACTTTTATCCTTATTTTCTATATTTTTTTTTTTTTTTTTCTTCAAGTCTTTTTCTTAATCTATATTATATATAAAAATATTTTTTTCTTTTTATTATTAAAAAACATATTATATATGCATACATTTATATAATATATATCATAACCATTCAAATTCAAAAAAAAAAATAAAACTCAATTATAATATATTTCATGTAGCCAAAATATGTGTAAATATATATATATATATATATATTGGTACTTATTTCATATATTATATTGAGGTAAAAATATTAAACTATATAGGTTCTATAAACATTAGTGTATTAAAAATAAAATAATAATAATAATATTAATGTATGGTATAGTATTTTTTTTTTAATATATATAATATTTATACACTTTGTATATATCTTTTGTAAAAATACAAATATATATATATATATATATATATATATATATATATCTTTTAATAAGGAATGCATCCAAATATATATGTATATATAATTATAAAGCATTTACCTTAATAATTTTAAATAAACACACAAAAAAAAAAAAAAAAAAAACCATAAATATTTATACATATACATAAACATATACATCCATATCATCATAATAAATAACTCTATATTTATAACGGGTACGTATGTGTATATTCCAATTTATATTATTATTCCCCTATTATATATAAATATAAAACATATCATATATATTTATTATATATGATATAATATGCTGCTAAAAAAAAAAAAGAATGGACATATTTTAATAATTCAACTTTTTTTTTTTTTTTTTTTTTTTTTTCTTTTTTAACATTTCTAATACATATTTTATCTTTATTATTTAAAAAAAAAAAATAGTTCACATATTGTCTTTTCAGATATAAGTATATATATATATGTGTTGGTTTAAAATATAAAATAAAACATAGAGGGTTAGGGGGAAATAAATAAATATTAAATATATATATTTATTTATATATATTATATAAATAAATTCACTACAGGTATATTTATAAATATATGTATATATGTATATTTATATTATAAAATTAAGCTGTACGGTATCTTAGTCTTGATAATAAAAAATTTAAGAGTTCCTGTGGATAAATATATTCAATAACTTTAGAAGGATATAAACTATGAATTTCTTTATTATTTATATTATGAATAACCGAAATATATAATTCATCACCAACGTTGTGTAGATTTTTGATAACTATTCTATTACCTCTAGAACTTTTTTTTCTTCTTACATATCTTTTAAAATCATTAACTTTAATATTTAAATGTCCAGTTCTTCTAATATTTGTTTCTTCAACCCATTGTGGAGATTCATTTTTCAAGCTAGCCAAAAACTCCAATTTTTTATTTTTAATACGAACACTATAAACATCTTCAACATTTAATAAATTTCCATCATTAACGTGATTCTCATGTTTTACAGATTCATTATCTTCTTCATCACTTTTTTTTAAAGAATTGTCTGATAAAGATAAGTTCTTTTTATTTTCTAGTTTGTTAGTCAAACTTTTTCTACTCATTTTTCGTCTAGGTGCTAAGGAATTTCTACCTTTTGATTTAATACTATCTTCTTCTTGTGTTGGTGGTAATATATTATTTTTCACAATTTTCCCATCACCATTTGTCTCATTAGCTTTAGATAAATAATTTGTTTTTAAACTTTCCATCTTCTTCTTAAATGTTGTCAAATGTATTAAATTACTTTCGGGTTCCCAAGTATTCTCATCATCTGAATATCCTTTCCATTTTACTAAATAAATAAAACCATTTTTCTTTTTTTTTATTTCAAGTATATCACCAATTTCAAATTCTTCATCTGACCCTGTCATTTTTTCTTCTTTATTATAAAACTATTTCTATTTTGTATACCAGTATGTATAATGTGTATGTGTGTTCTTTGTTTGTTTGCTTGCTTGTTTTTTTTTTTTTTTTTTTTTTTTCTCTTTTTTGGAGGATACTTTTTACACTATATTAACAAAACAAGGGTTATATATTCATAAATCAATATATAAATATATATATGTATATATATATATATATATATTTATATAATATGTATATATTTTATGAATAATATTGAAACATATTCTTTCTTAAACACACATATATAATTACACATACAATAAGATATATATATATATATATATATATATAATAAATTCGGCCTTTTGGGGGTGTAAAAAAAAAAAAAAAAAAAAAAAAAAAAAAATATTTATATAATAAAAATATCAAATGATAAAAAAAAAAAAAAAAAATGTAAAAAAAAATCCTTTCAAATACTTAATTTTTTTTTTTTTTTTATTTTAAAAATTATTTCACAGTTTGTGAACATTTTATAAATACTTATTATTTTAAAAAAAATAAAAAAATAATTATATAAATTACATTTATATTTTTTATAATATACATAATATATAATTTAAATAAAAATAAGAAATTAACACATTCTTATGGAATATTCTCTTTCATTTTATTTATTATTTTTTTTATTTTTTTTTTTTACTATATACATATAAAAATGTAATATATATACACAAAATGTAATTTTTTTTATTATTTATATATATTTTTATAATATATAATAATAAAATTATGTATATATATATATATATATATATATTATATATATAATTATATTCCTCCCATTTTTTTTCTTCTTATTGCAATTTAGAAATTTCACTGAAATAAATATGATATATATATAATATATTATATATATATTATATATATACATAAAATAATATTTCTTTTTTTTAATAATAATAAAAAAATAATAATTACTTTTTTTTTCCTTCCTTCCTCTTTTTTTTTTTTTTTTTTCTTAACGCATATAATAATATATATTTAAGATATATATATTATATATGTATGTATATGTATACAATATAATATTTATAATATATAAATATATATATAATTCATTTTTAAATATAAAATAATTAATTATTATATATAAATCATATATGCATACAAATAAAATTATAGTATATAATACAAATATGTATAAATTTTTTAAATGTGCTCGAATTATTTTTTTTTCGAAACTCGTTTCTTTTTGTTTTGCTCTCTTTATTCTAGTTATATATAATAATTTCAAAAATAAAAGAAAGAATAAAAAAATAAAAAAAAAGAAAAATAAAATAAAAAAATATAATATTATACAAATATAAATACATAAATATATTTATATATTTATATATATATAAATATTTATATAATAAATGTAAGAAATAAAAGTATAAAGGAATACCTAATAGGAAAAGGAAAAGGAAAAAAAAAAAAAAAAAATTATAATAAATTTATATATAATAAGAAAATTATTAGTATTTAGTATTAAAAAAAAAAAAAAAAAAAAAAAAAGTAGACCTTATTTTTAATATAAAAAAGAATTCAATTATTTAACAAAGTGTATGTAAATATTATTATTATGTATTAGTACATATATCCCTTTTTTTACATTTTATTTTTAAAATTTTATATCTAAATGTTATTCTTTAATTTGTTTTATGATATGTAATAAAATAATATAATAATTAAATATATATAAATATGTATTGTATTTTATTATATATTATGTAATAAATACCATATAATAATATCTAAAAATAATATAAAAAAAAGAAAACAAAAAAAAAAGAATTACATATATATATGAGAACAAAAAAATTATTAGTAAAAACCTTTTCTTGCCTATTTTGGTGTCCTAAAAAATTTCTTTATTTCAAATAAAAAAATTATAACTATATATTATATATTTGTGTTCATTTTTTTTCACATATATATAATATATATATTATTAAAAAAGGATATATAAATTTTTATTTTATAAATGTTTAAAAAAAATTAATATATTATTTAATATTTAAAACGTGTACACATTTATAATTACACTTATTAAAAATAACAGTTATTTATATTTTCTTATTTATTTATTAATTTTTTTTTTTTTTTTTTTTTGTTGCTATAATAGTATCTATATAGAGCAAACTAATTTTAGTAATAATAAAAAAAAATATCAAATTCCTAAATTTTTTTTTTTTTTTATTATCTTATGAAATATATATATATTATATATAAATAAAATATGTACGGTGTTTAGATGAAACCTAATATTAAAAAAAAAAAAAAAAAAAAAAGAAAGGAAAAAAAAAAATATATTCATTAAGTAAAATAAAAAAAAAATATTTTTTTGAATATATTAAAGTATAATATTTATACTCATTTATATTATCAATAAATATTAGTTAATTTTAAAACCTTTTAATTATTATATATATATATATATATATATATATATATATATGTATTTATTTATTTAGTATATATTTTGTTGTTCTTTAATATATGTAACTGCAAAACTAATATGTAAGGCAAATTATATATTATATTTTTTTAAATTATTTCCCTAAAAAAATAATAATACATATAAAATAAAACTACTGTATAGAATTTTGTAAATTAATAATTGTTAGGTTTCTAATTTTTTCAAATATTAGATGTATAAGGAAAATACAATTATATATATAGAAAGATATATAACTCTTTTAAAAATATTATACAATATTTTAATGTTTATAAAAAAAGAAAAAAAAAATTATAAACATTTTTTTTTAAAGCATAATATATATATTTATCTATTACATTTTAATTGATGGATTAATCGTATTCTTGATACTTATACTAGCATAAACCTAAATGTGTAAATTAATATCATGATGTTCTATATATATATTTCATAAATGATAAAGAATAATAATATTATAACATATTATTATTATTATATAATTTTAATATATATAACTAATTTTTTTTTGTTCTTTTTATAAAATGACAATTACACAAAAATTTTAAATAATAAAAAAAAAAAAATACTAGATTTATTATATAAACATTTTAGTTATGAAAGAGAAAAAAATAAATATATATATATATATATATATTTATTTTACTATTTCTTTTATTTATTATTATAAAAATTTTATAATTTAGTTAAATAACCTTAACATACAGTGAACTTTAATAATATATAAGATATTATTCTTTACATGAAAATTTAATTACTATAAGTATTCATAAATGTTATATATATATATATATGTATGCATTTATAGATGTAGATAAATGTATATATATTATTTAATCTTTAAAATATGATACTTTTATATTCTGAACAAATAATAAAACATACTAAAAAATTAATTATTAATTATTACTAAAACATAGAAAAATATTTATTTAATTAATGAATGATATTTATTTTTATTTTTTTATTTTTTTTTAAACGAATTATAGTGTGCATAACACATCAGAAAAATACATTTTAATTATTAATTTAAAAAAATAAATAAACAGTTGTGCATATAATATTATAACCAAATAAGAATATTAAAACAAAAAAATAATTTTAGAAATTATAAATAAATGAATATATATATATATATAATAATTATTATTATATTTCTAAGATTTTAAAAAATAGTTGTACCTACAAATACACACAATTATGTAACTTATTTTATTTTATTTTTTTATATTTATTAACTCTTATTTTATTATTATTTTTTTTTTTTTCATCTTGTTTTCCATTTATTTCCTTCTTATTTGTTGATACATATGTTACACATAGTATTTGGTAGCTATTATTTTTCTTATATTAATATTATCAAAAAGACATGTGTTAAATAGACATGGAAAAATATATATACATATATATATACAACTATTTTGCAAATAAATATATTATATAAACCTCATGTTTAATTAAATATTATTTATTATAATTTTTTTTTCTCTCTCATATCTAACAGGCAATTTAAAAAATGTGTGTATATATCCCTTTAGTGGTTTATAACGTTAAAAAATGAAAACGATTTTTGAAAAAAAAAAAAAATATATATATTTAATAATATAAGAATATACATAAAAAATTAGTTATATTATATCATTAACCCTTTCTATTCATAATTATTATTTTTTTATATATTTTAAATAATTTAAATGTTCATAAGAATGTTTAGGAAAAACAAAAAAAAAAAAAAAAATAATAAAAAAAATAATAAAATAAAAATAAAATAAAATAAAATAAAAATAAAATAAAAATAAAAATAAAATAAAAATAAAAATAAAAAGTCTTTGTTATTTAGTGTTTTAAATATACATATTAAAAACAATATACTTAAAATTTAAATCTAAAATAAAAATAACAAATAAACAAAATAATAATATATAAAACAAATGCATTTTTTCTTTTTTTTTTTTTTTTATTTATTATTATAAAAAGAAACATTTAACCTTCAAAATAAAATTATTATATATATAATATATATTTGAAGCCAGATGTTCTTTATTTTCTTTTACATTTTTATATTTATAACATATGATTTCTTTTTTTTTTTTTTTTTCTCTTAAGAAACCAATTGGTATCAACCTGTAGACATAGTTCTTTTTCTTGTTTTTCTGAGAGAATCATTAAATTCTACATTTTTCACTTTACTCAAACTTCTTCGTGATGTATTAACTTCCTGATTAGTATTTTTTTTTTTTAATACATTTTCTTCGTATGCATGCCTTTGTCTTTTGGTTACATTATTATTAGGAACATATTCAAACATACTTTTTCTCTTTTTCTTTTCAATTTTTAATTCATAAGAATGGTTGTTTAGTTTTATATCCTTTTTAAAATCTTCATAAAATATATCCTTAAAAGTACTAGCTAAAGGATATGTAGTATTATTTGTAGATTGTTTTAGAATTTCTTGAAATAAAAAGGATGGAGTTATCCATTCAACATCTCCATCTTCATAAGTTACAACAAAAAAATTATTATTATTTTCGTCCTTTATTTGTTCTGTAACTGTACCAACAAAAGTACCATTTGTAAATTCTCTTTGAAATTTTGTTTTTCCTAATTCTACTCCTATAAGAGGGATAAAGTTATTTAATTTACCCGGTTTTTCATAGCTCTTCAAATCATTCTTTTTGTCATCCAAATTAGTGATGGATGCATCATTTGACAAATTATTTGACACATCATTTGATACATCATTTGGCATATCTTTTGGCGTATCATTTGACATATCCTTTGACATATCCTTTGACATATCATTTGACATATCATTTGACATATCCTTTGACATATCCTTTGACATATCATTTAACGTATCATTTAATGTATCCTTTCTTACATCCTTTAATATGTCATTTTCTTCATGCTGATCCTTCATTTTTTCTATACTACAGTTATCTATTTCTTCTCTTGGTAAAAAAGTATTTTTATATAATATATGCATATCCTTTGAATAGCAATCATCATGACATTTTTCTTCAATCGAGTGATCGTTTATCTTTTCATTCATATGTTCTTTTGTACCACAATCAATAACTTCTTTGTTTTGATATTCACAATTTCCCACCTGTTCTTCAGCTAAATGCACAATTTGATTATTTAAGATATGGTTATTTTCTTGTGTGATAATATTACTCTTTTCAACAGTGTCATTATTAAATGATGGACTCATAATTTTATAAAAGGATTCATTATATTCCTTATTAGTTTTGGTACAACTACCATTGTGAATACTAGTTCTAGTTGGTGTAACATTATTATAATTTAATTCCAAGTTCATATCCTTATTAACTCTATCTAGTATCATACTATCATTTTCTGTTGCATGTTGCAAATATACCCTGTTCAATTCTTTTTTCCTGTACTCTTTTACAGTATTAGCTAGTTCTCTTATTACTGATTGGATAAATTCACTGGATGTTTTAAATAAATCTTCGTCAGTTAAGTAATCATTATAATTAGCTTCAAAATGCATTTTTGTTACTCTACAAATTATTGCTTTTGCTAAATCGTGATGTTTACTATAACAATTTGTACAAACAGATAATTTTTTTAAGTGATCATTTAAAGGCAAAGATGGTTCAAGTGTACTTAAGCCTTTTGAAAAATCTTTTATTAAAGGAAATCCTAATATTTTCTTGCTTAATTTCATCATATAACTACAATACATATTACTATAACTGTTATTATTTTGGCATTCTTTTTCATACTTTTTCATTTCCTTTAAATTTCTAATTATATTGTTAGATTTATTATATAATGTTTTTTCGTACGTACTTGATATACATGAATTTATTTCATTACAAATACTATGATTATCTACCCTTTCATACATTGATTTATTATCTATCAAACTTACTGATTTATCTTCTTCTCCTTTTAATGTACTACAATATTCAGGATTTGTTAATTGATTATTATGGTTATTTTGAATAATCCTATCTTCTAATTTTTCGACTTGTCTACACGTTGTATTTTCATTAATATCGTCTTCTTTTTTATTCTTCTCACAGTCATTAATTTTTGTGTAATTCTTTTCTTCATTCATTTGTATAAAATTATCTATATACTTTTTGTTTTCCATTAAAAAAGCTAATGTTCTTTTCCTGATTTTCATAGTATTCAAAACATTTCTATCATTCAAAAATGAATCCACCTTTTCTGTACTATCCAATAAATCTTCTAATTTTTTCTTATAATCTATTAATAAATGAAGTTCAAAACTATTTTCAAAAATATGTTTTAAATCATCAAGCTTAACAGATTCATCTTCGCTTCTTTTATTTTCAAAAACATTCATTTCATCATCTATTTTTTCCAAAAAACTATTTACATATTCTTTATTTTTAAATAAATCATCGATATTTTCTTTACATTGTAGAAGTTTTCTTATATTTTCTAAGCCTTCCAAATATTTCTGCTTATCATTATTTGCAACAGCAAAAAAATTATTATTATTTACATCTTTAATTACAATTTCGTTTGATTTGTTTATTTTGTTCACATCGTTTATATTATCTGCGTTATCTAAACTGTTACAATTATTAGTTTTATCTATGTTGTTAGAGTTATTAGCGCTACAAGAAATGTTTGAATTATTAGCGCTATAAGAAATGTTTGAATTATTAGCACTATAGGAAATGTTTGAATTATTAATACCATAAGAAATGTTTGAATTATTAACACCATAAGAAATGTTTGAATTATTAACGCCAAAAGAAATATTTGAATTATTAGGGTTATCCAGACTATCCTTATTATCTATATTATCAATACTATTAGAATTATCTATATTATCAATACTATTAGAATTATCTATATTATCAGTACTATTAGAATTATCTATATTATCAGTACTATTAGAATTATCTATATTATCAGTACTATTAGAATTATTTATATTATCAATACTATTAGAATTATCTATATTATCAGTACTATTAGAATTATTTATACTATCCACAGCATTAGATTTGTTTTCATTATTCACAGTATTTAAATTATCCCCATTTAAATCATCTAAAAGCTGAATGAACCTCTTTTGATTTTCCTTTTCTATATAATCTACAAACTCCTTTTGTTTTATAATATTAAAACAAAATTGAAGACAACCAGAACAAAACCATTCATAATTTTCATTAACTTCTGTGTTAAATTTATGTACACACTTTAAATGATACACATGATTACATCCTGAACATAAAATGAAATTATTACCATCAGTATTGACATTATGCATACATATATTACAAGTGATATGATTTTTTAATAAATTATATTTTTCTACAATGTCATCCATTCCATTGAAAACTATTTCTCTAGATGTATTTAATTTATATAATCTATAAAAATAGTTATTTTTTATGAATTCATTTAAACATATATCATTAACTTTTTCAAACCATTCAAAACCAAAATCAGCAAAAATTTCTTCACCTGGATGAATTTCAACACCTGGAATTGATGTTAGAATAATATGTGGCCATCCATCCAGATATACTAATTGCCATTCAGAATTTATTCTGAAATCAAAGTTGTTAAATACACTACATGTTTTATAATGATTTACTAAAGACATTTCATTAAACATATAAGATGAATCTACAGCATATGTATAATTATCTGGAAGTATTATTAAATTATTTATATCTCTGGACTTTTTATTATTTTCATTTGTTTTACACTTATTAATATAACTATTAATGTTATTATAATCTGTAATAACTACATTCGAAACGGGCTTAATCTTATCAATCTTTCTATTTGACATAGTTTCCTCTGTAGTATTACTATTTATATTATTGTTACCATTTAAAATGTGATGACTATTATAAATGTTTGTATTATTTATATTATTTTTTTCATGAGCCTTAACTTTATTCATTACAGTTGATCCAACTTGACTAGGATAATTTTGTTCTTCATCTAACTCAACTTCATTAATAAAAACAACATGTTTCCTATCATTAAATACTTTCTTATTGAATGCTAAAGCAAACATATATTGATGTTTTTCTTGCGACAATTCTTTATTATTAGCTACATAACCTGTGTATTCACCAAATATAACTCTATCATCAGTAGCATTAATTTTTTTACCTGTATATACAACAGAATAACAATCTTCATTATAAGGAGTACACAACCTAATAGGATGTTTATGATCTTTTAATTCTACAACTTTAATATCAGGATGTATTCTTCCATGTAATAATGTATCATATATTTCTTCATACAATTTTTTATTTCTATTTTTATAAATTGCATTATGCTGGTTTTCAAAAAAAGGTGCATGAATAAATGGAGTCCATTCCTTTTTGTTACTTGACCATCCACAACCAAAATAGCTAGATTTGGAATTATAAAATTTTTTCATTTTATGACTAAAATAGGCTCGTTCAATTTTAGAATCTTTAGATAATACTTGTGCCTTTACATATTTTTTATTTCTCTTTTTAGCTATATCTTCAATTTTACAAATAACCATTTGTTTTTCATCTAAAAGCTTCTTTATTTGTTTCATCCTTAACTTTTCTTGTAGCTTTTCTTCTTTATCACGTTTATTTGTTGTTTTCACAGAATTTCCATGAAATAAATTTAAATCAATAATAATTTTACCTTGTTCTTGTAATTTCTTTTTCCTCTTTAAATATTTTACATATTTAGAATCATCTGTAGAATAAGATGCATTATCACTTTCGTTATAATCATAATCTTTTTCATTTGTATTATTTGATAGTAAAGCTTTATTTGCATAATCCATTTTATAAATCTCCTTATTTTTTATATCATCACCATTGGAAGTTATAATATCATTTGGTAAATCACACAAATCATTTTCTTTAATATATTCCTTTTCTGGGTTATTATTAAAATTAGGATCTTTCATATTATTCACATTTGATAAATTATATGGATATATATTGGTATCGCTTATAACATTACTTATTACATTTTGTTCATTTCTAATATTATTTTCTTCTTCTACAGATGTAGAATTGATCATTATATTATTAAGCGTATTACTAATCTGTATAGATGAATATATATCATTTTTACAGCTTTCTTTATTATGTACATTTATATCATTTTGACAATTATTATCTACCTCCTTTGGAACACCATTATCATCCAATAAGTTATTAGTTATATTATCTTTCAAATTGTTATCATCATTTTTGTTGTTATTTTGTGTATTATCATTAATGTTGTTGTTATTTTGTGTATTATCATTAATGTTGTTATTATTTTGTGTATTATCATCAATACTGTTATTATTTTGTATATTATCATCAATACTGTTAGTATTTTGTGTATTATTATCAATACTGTTATTATTTAGTGTATTATCATCAATTTTATTATCGTCATTCATTTTCATTCCTTCTTCATCAGAAAAAACCCTCTTTTGTCTTGTATTTCTTTTTCGTCGATTAGCATTTACTTCAAAACTCCTTCTAACATTCTTCTTTTTCTTTTCATATATAGTATCTTTAATTTTGCTTGCTCTTACATCACATGTAGAATTTATTCTATCATTTTTTTTATATGAATTCCTTGTTACCGATTTATTTTGAGAAAGTCTCTTTTTATTTGTTACGTTTGTTTTTCGCTGTACAGAGGATTTTTTCTGTACCACTGTTCGTTTAGGAATATTTCTTTTTGCGGGTTCGATATTATTATTATTATTATTATTATTATCTATAACATTTTCATTTTGATAAATATGATTATCATAATCATTATCATCATTATAATAATAATTATTTCTTACTTTGACGCTTTCATAAGTTTTACTTTTTTTTATAATATTATTATTATTATTGTTATTATTATCATTATTATTATTATTATTATTCAGGTTATTATTGATGTTATTGCTACTATGATGATCATCATGAACATCATCCTTTTTATTATCATTTCTTGATCTTGTATTTTTAGATGTATTCTTTTTTATACCCATATCCTTGGTATGTTCTAATATAGTTTGCATTATTTTTTCATTAGACATTCTAGTAATAGAAGTTAATTCTGATTTATATTTTGAAACAGATATAACTCCCTTTCTATGATTTACTTTTTCAAGATTACTATTTTGTTCATTTAATATATCATTCTCAATTTTATTTTCAATTTGTTCAGTTATACTATTATTATTTTTTAAATACATTGTAGTCTTCATCTTATTATTATTATTATTACTATCATCATCATCAATACATATATGTAATACACTTTTTAAACATTTAAAACAATGATAAATATTTTCTACCTTTTTCCCGTCATCCATTCTTTCTTTATTCATTCGTTCTTTACTTAAAAAAAAAGAAACATATTTATATAAATTTGAATTTCTTCTTACTCTTAATCCATTCACTATTTCCTTTTTACCTTCTTCACTTAAATAGGGTTTATAATTAGATCTTGATAAAGCATTACAAATATCAAGAAAAAAATCTACTCTATATGTTTCAATATTATAATTATATACAAATTTTTTTTTATCACACTCTTCTATTTTTTTCTTTGATTCTTCACATGTGCAATTTATTTTATTCAAATCAACCACTTGTTTAACATCATCATCAATTTCAAAAACTTTATTTTCATTACCTTGATTTATTTCACTTAGTATTTCATCATCTGACTTTTCGCTCAATTTTAGCATATTAGCTAGGTTGCTCAATATTTTAGATTCATATTTCAATGGTGATATACTCATATTGTTATATCTCAAAAAAAATTAAATATAAATAAAAATATAAACACAACTATTATGGAAAAATATAAATTTAAGATGGGGCATAAATATATATATATATATATATATATATATATATATATATAGATAGATAGATAGATATATGCCTTTGTTTATATATATATATATATATATATATATATATATTATACAATAAAAAAACAAAAAGAAATTTACATATATTTTAATATATTTTCATTTTACTCTCTTTCATCATATATGATCATTCTTCAAAGAAAACATAAAAACTAACAATATTATGATATTAAATTGAATTAGTTAACACATAACTTTTCTTTCATATATATACATATATATATATGGAAATGCATATAAATATTACATATATTTATAAATTTACACAAAATTTGATATTCTTCAAAATTTATAGCTTTTTACTTTCTTGTTACTTATATTATTCTTCACTTTTAATATACCATTGCACTTTCTAAATAATATATATGAACATTTGTTTATATAAATAAATACAAATATAAATAAATAAATAAATATATATATATATATATATATACCTTTATATATTTGCTATATTCTTTATTATTGTTATTTTAAAATGCATCATTTTTTAAATTATTAAATATAAAACACAAACAAATAATATATATTACACATATATAAATTAATATATACATATAATATGGTAGAAAAAAATGTTTTCATATATAAAGCACATTATAAATATATACATATATATAGACAATATCTCTGTATTTTAATTAATAAATTATTTAAAAAAAGAAGATAAAAAAATAAAAAAGAAAAATGAAATACATAAATATAAACTAAAAAATGGAATGAAAAAATATTCCAACGTTTTTGGTTCTTTTTAAATTGTATTTCATTTATTTATACAACGAAAAAAAAAAAAAAAAAAAAAAAAAAAAATCTACATACAAATGTATTTATGTATATATATATATATGTATATATTAGAAATATATAATAGCAATATTTTTTATTATATTTTATATGTATGTTAATAAACATATATATAATAAATATATGATTATATATGTACAATTAAATATATACGTACACATAGCAACAAAATGAAACAAAATTGTTACAATTTAATTAAAAATACACAAGCATATGCAAATATATTGGGATGAGAAATATCAAAAACATAAATATTTATATATATTTTTTTTCAATGGTTTTTTATATATATTTAAAGATAAACACAATTATATGATATTTGTCGTTAATTTTTATTATATATATATATATATATATATATATATATATATATATATATATATGCAATACACTTTATTATTTTATTTTTTTTTTTTTTTCTATAATACTTTCTTTTGTTTTATTATGTTTTATGCTATTCTCTATTTTATTCTATTGTATTATTTTATTTATATTTTTTTCTGTATTATAATAAAAATATAAATGTATTTTATTTTATGTATTTACAATGTGTATGCATAATTATGCATCATTCTGTTAAAAAATATGAAGGCACAGATGTGGAATAAAAAAAAGAAAAAAAGAAATTGTATCCATAAACATATCATATAAATACTGTAAAACGTTTAAATACTTCTTTCAAATACTATGCTTTTATTCATACAAAAATTAATACATTTCCTTTTGTTTATCTGTTGCCTTCAATTATTATTATTTTTTTTTTTTTTCTTTTATTGTAAGCTCCTTTTTTTAATAAAATTTTATGTTGATGTATTCATTTAGAAACTTCACTTTTTTTTTTTTATAAATATAAAAAAATAAATATACATAATTATTATAAAATAAACAAAACAAAAAAGAATAATTTATAAACAATAAATGAACACCAGTGTATTTTTTTTTTATATTTTATTATTATTTTTTTCTTTTTGTACTATTTATATGAATCTTCAATGTAATATTCATAAAAATATATTTAAAATATAAAACAAAAAGTACTTCATTACTTTTCTTTTCTATAATTTTTTTTTTCTTTTATATATTGAATAAAATATAATTAATATTATATAATTATACACATGTAAAAAAAAAAAAAAAAAAAGAAAAGAAAAAAAAAAAAAATACTAATTTTTTTTTAAAAAAAAAAGATGCTTTTTTTCATTATATTAATATGTTTATATATAGTCAACCATATATTAAAATTTTTTTCATAAAATTAATATATGTAATAAGAAATATTATTATTATAAAATTATGTACTCATACACAAAAATATATATATATATATATAATTATATATAATTACATATATAATATATTTATTATATAAATAAATAAAAGGTTGGGTACACATATAATATATTAGTTTTATATACCTAATAATTATTTCATATATATTTATAATATATATATGAAATATTTAATAAACCCTAAAAATTTAATAATATTTCATTATATATATATATATATATATATATATGTATATTTATTTTTTTTTTTCTTTAAATATTTAAAAAATTTTGAAATATTTTTATATGAACACGCAATGTATCTTTTTATTTATGTACATAATTATAAGTGCCTTAATAATATTAAAAAAAAAATATATATATAATATATATATATATATATATATATAATATTTATATGTACTGTATATATATAATATATTACATATATGTTTAATATTATTATGTAAACTGGGAACATAATATATATATATGTATAAACAAAATAAATACGTAATATTAATAATAATAATAATAATAATAATAATCTTAAAATATAAAATATGGTGTATTTTATTTTTAATTTTTCCCAAATATTTAATATTTATAATATTGTAAATGAGAAAAAAATGCTTATTATTAAGAAACAAAAAAATATATTTTCATATTTATTACCATGTAATTTTTTAATTCCTAAAACTATTATGGATATAAAAAAATAATAATAATAAAATATATTCTTAATAATTAAAAGTAAAATGAAAAACACATTCTTATTTATTCAATGAATATTATTTTTTACCTACCATTAGTTATTTCCATAATGTCTTATTATTTTTAATGACATATATCTACCATAACTGATATGAAGTTTTTAAAAAACTTTTATATTCATACCATTTTAATATATATATATGTATACATATATATAACTTTTCTCTTTTTAAAGTATTTATACAAACATTTGTATAAATATAATATTATACTCATGATTCCTTTTATGGTTGTACCTCCAATATGTTTTAAATCAGTTATGTTTTTATAAGGTTCTGTGTAAGTACACAAAGTAATAAAAAAGGATAAAAAAATATATTACCTAAATATATATTCATTATAATAATGTTGAATATAACTATACTAGGAAATAAATAAATAAATATATATATATATATATATATATATATATAATATATGCACCCTTATATATAAACCTATTCATTTCATTCACAATAGTTTGCTATATTTCTTTTAAAATATTTCAAAGAATAATATATACAAATAAATTATATATTTAAATATTAATACTATAAATATAATATAATACAAAAACAAAATGAAAGACATTTTGTTATTCTTATTTTGGGCCTCCTTTTTGAAGGTCTTTATCTGTTATTCTCCAAAAGACGTTATAACTGTATCTCCTCCAAAGAATAATAGTACATAAAAACATTCTAAATACTACATTATTAAAAAAACAAAAACATATATATGTATGTATTTATTTATTTATATAATATAATCATAGCTAGTCCTCCTAGTATTGTAATTTCGTTGAACAAGCCAAACGTAAAAGATAATTACGACATTAACGAAAAAAAAAAGGATTCAGTAATAAAATAAAAACAAAATAATAATATATTATAATATATATATATATATATATATATATTCACATATACCTTACATATTCATTCATTAGAAAGAACAAAACAAAATTGAAGATATTATAAGCAAAGGTAATTTTTTTCTCTTCCTTTTATCTCATTCAAAAGGAACAAAAATATTATAAAATATATTTTTTTTTTTTTTTAAATAATATTTTTAGTGCAACATCTCATATACAACATTGATGATTATAAAAATGTTAAAAAAAAAAAAAAAAAAAAAAAACATATATATATATATATATATATATATATATATATACATATTTTTCCTATTCAATAAATTGATCATTATCATTTATTTTTCCCTTGAATAAAAAAAAAATATATAACCAAATGCAGGAAATGTCAGATCAATACACAACGGAACCTCTTGGGTTACACACAAATATTGAAATACTTAATGCGAATGATGATAATGTATTAAATTTATTACTAAATAGTAAAGATGATACTTTAGAAAACGAAAAAGGAAAAAAAAAAACGGCACCAATTATAATAACATACCCTCAACCGTTATCAGAAGAGTAAGAAGGACTGTATAAAAAAATATAAAACAACAAAAAAATGAAAGAACGAAAGAACGAATATATTAACACTACATATATATATATATATATATTTCAAGCGAAACAATATATTATGAAAAATATAAACATTTGATGGAAAATAAAAAAAGAACAAAAAATTTACTATTAAAAGTAGCCTATTTAGAAAAATTATCCCGTAAGATATATGTAACATAATAAATAATTTCCTACATAAATTATATATACTATCATGAGATATTATATTTTTTTTTTGGACATATTAAACATTTAAAAGAAATTAAAAGCACAAATAAAAAAGAAATTATTAAAGAATTAGAACATACAATTAATATAATAGAGAAGGTTATTGCTAGAAATTATTTAATATGCTAATGTGTGTTATGAGAATATCATGCACATCATATTATATATATATATATATATATATTTTTTTTTTTTTTTTTTTTTTTTTGTAGGCCATTTCAAGGTTGCATATTATAGATGAAATGCTAGAAGAATTATCTTATGAACAAACCCAAAATGAAGATGTATTTATTTCAGAAACATAAATTATATAAAATACATTTCAATGCTGTTATTAATATTACATATATTTATGATATTCCTTTTTTTAGAAGAACACGAAAAAATTAAAAAGGGAACGTGAATATTTAACAGAAAAGATAAATGTCTTGGTAAATAAATAAATATACATAAATAGATATACATATATATATATATATATATATATATATATATTAACGTACTTTTTGATTTAGAATAAAAAGGTTGAAAAATTAAAATTAATAAATTACTAAGAATAAGGAGGATCATAATAACAAAAAGAACAAATATATAATTATATATATAATAATATACATATTTATAATTATATCATCTTGTTGTGAGGTTTTAAAAATATCAAGTTATATGATTTTTCATATAATATTATAGATATATAATAATATATATATAGAATAATATGTATAAAAAACTATATAATTTCAGGACATACATTTATATATTATGTTTTTTTTTTTTTTTTTTTTTTTTTTTGTAAAG
The DNA here is from genome assembly GCF_900097015.1 of Plasmodium sp. gorilla clade G2. NCBI lineage: Eukaryota > Apicomplexa > Aconoidasida > Haemosporida > Plasmodiidae > Plasmodium > Plasmodium adleri (nom. inval.). The sequence continues at coordinate 863,445 of NC_041704.1, forward strand.
GAAATTATATTGTTTCATATCTCTATTTCTACGATTGCTTTTTTTTTTTTTTTTTTTTTAAATTTGTACGTATATGTTATTTTGAGAAAAAAAAATAAAAAAATATATATATATAATATAAATAAAGTTAAAGTAAATATCTTTTTTTTTTTTCTTTTTTTTTTTTTTTTTTTTTTTTTTTAAATTAAAAAATTATTTATAGTAAAAAATTATTTTCAAGATAACTTGTTCAAATTATAAAATATAATATATATATATATATATATATATATATTTTATTTTTTTAATGAATTAAAAAGCAAATTATATATTATTTTAATAAACATAAATTGAGTATATAAACTTTTTAAGAAAGGAGCACAAAAAGAAAAACAAAAATGCCATTAAATGTAATTACTCCTTCAGGTAAATTCTTATAACATGGATTATCATATTTTTATACATTTATTTTTCTTGTACTTTTAATTTTTTTTTAAATAGATGATGTATTATTATGAATAAGTATGTTCTCTGATTATATGTTGAAAATAATTGTCCATTTGAACCATTATATATATATATATATATATTGATATATTCATTTATTTATTTATTACTATATATAGAACCTAAAGACCCTTCCTTAATTTTTAAATATAAAAAAAAAGAAGAATACTCAGGAGAATTAGAAGGAATTATTGTTTTATGCTTCTTAGCGATATTCTTTGCAGTTATTTTTAAGGTTGGCGTATATACAAAAGGACACAAATTTTTGTTTAAATATAATATGTCCATATATAAATATGCAGATTAAATAAATATACACACATAAATGTATGTTATTTATTTTGTTAGGTAATTGAAGTCATTTTTGTGGTTATTTTTATCTTGCTTTCAATATATTTAACAGCACGAAATGGAGAGATGAACCTGTTATCTGTATTACCACTATTAATGTAAGTTTTAATATTTTTATTCAAAATATATAAATAAATAAATAAACATATAAATATATAAAAATATATATTTTTTTTTATTTTTTAAAGGATGCTTATGACTACATCTGCAATGACATGGTTTCAACAAAAAAATATGGCAAAAAGACAGTCCAGTAATAATTAAATTATTTTAATATTAGAATATTATGATTTATAATTATTATTAATATTATTTGTTTTAAAAAATTCTTTAATTTTATTTTTTTATTATTATATTTTTTTTTTCTTTTTTTTTTTTTTTTTGTTGTTGTTGTTATTAAACTTTTGAAATATATAATATTAATTAATATATTATTAATATATTACATATTTTTATAAAATAAAACCTTTCTTAATTTCTTCAAAAGATTATTAGAAAAGTTCATATTCCTATTCAAAGTTTTATTCCACTGAAATAGATATTGAATTAAAAAAAAAAAAAAAAAAAAAAAAAAAATTATATATGAGAATATACTCTTCACTTGATGATAGGTAATTTTCTTATTCCATTCCAAATTGTGGAATACTCTTTTTTTTTGGGTTCATTTTTGAAGGCCATACTTTTCCTTGAATATCATATAAAGGCAAAATATCATGAAGACTTTCATTTGACTCATTTTTAAATGTAGAAAATTTTGTTCTTCTAGGTTTTAAAGTTTTAATATATTGAAATTTATCTTCTGGTATAGATTTTAAGGAATCAATTAATTCATTATTTACTTCATAAATGTTTTGTTTATCATATATTTCATATTCATTTAAATAGTTCGGAATATTTATAAATTTTTTTTTTTTCTTCATCTTTTTCCTTTTATCAACATATCTGTTTTTTTCCATATTAGTATCTTGGTCTATGCTTATATTTTTTTCCATATATATTACTTTCCCTGCATTTATATTTTTTCCGTTCATTTTATTTTGTTCAATTTTCTTGGCACTATTAGATTCAAGATATTCAAAAGATAAATCTGTGTTGAGATTATCATTTGGAATTTTTTGTTCGCTTTTCAGATTTGAATTATTTTTAACGAACGTCTTTATTTTTTCCATGTTATGATACTTAATGCTTTTCTCACTGCTTGTATATCCTCCAACCATTTTTTCATCAAATGTGTGTAGATCATTTGAATGGTAAGTTATCCTCATTTTGTTTTTCTTTTTAATTTGTTCATTAATATCCTTCCATTTTTTAACACCCCCATTTTTGTTCAGGTTTAATACATAATTTCTATAAAAATATAACCAATGATAAATATGAAACGTTTATATGAACATGCAAAGTATTTAAATGTAAGCTACACAAATAAAATAATGGCTATACATATAAATAAGGTATTTTATCTTAAGTAAACATATATAATAAAAGTATATATAAAAGCATGCAATATATATTATATGATCATATTACAATACGATCTCTAAGAAGCTTTCTCTCTCGGTTAGTTCTGGGTAAAAGAATTGACCTATGTTATTAAGAAACTATAAAAATAAAAATAAATAAATATTATATATATATATATATATATATATATATATATATATATATATATATATTGATTGGAATGAAACAGACAATTTGTACATATTAGTTTTACACATTTTCTTACAAGTTTAAAGTAAAAATAGGTTAATCCTTCTTCGTCAATATCAACTTTTTCCAAAGATTCCCTTTTATGTGATACTATAATAAAAGGCATGAATAAATTATTTATATTATTCATCAGTCATGTTTAATACAAAATTATCCATTTATAAACAAAATAAAATTAATAACATTATAATATATATATATATATATATATTATATCTTTTCATGCATATTTATTACCTTCGTTAAATAATCGCTCAGCATCTTTAACATCAAGGGCCATCTTATTTTTATTCTTTCCATTTTTCTTTAATAAATAAAATGTGGTCAAAAAATGAGCACAAAGCCTTTTGTTCATAACATACTCTGCAATACTATAATAATAATAATAAAAAAAAAAAAATACAAAAGAATTATTAATATAATGATGTAAAGGTAAAGGTATATTCAAACGTCTCATATAATGGATAATAGATAACTTTTGGATATATGGTCATATCACATGAAAAGGCATAACATATAAATATAAATAAATAAATATATATATTAATAACATTTTTGTATTCCATATATTTCTAACCCCCCACAGTAAGTACTATAAATTGAAAAAATTTTGATCAATTCTGCTTCTTGTTCCCCTGATAATATTAATAGTCCTGAATTATAAATTTCCCATAAAAAAAAAAAAAAAATTATATGGATAAATATCAATATTATACACAAAATGAATATAACGATATATGTAATGGAAATTTCATTATATATTATTTAATAAGATAAATATAGACGTGCACATGTATTACTTCAAATTATTATAAAAATGCTAACATATATATATATATATAAAATGTCTACTAAATTTAATAGTAAAAAATATTATAAATTATTATATGTACATATAATATATATATATATATATATATATATATTTTTACTTTTTAATTTAAGAACAGTTGATTCTTTTTGTTCTAATTTATTCGTATTCAATTCATCATTGTTTTTAATATCCTTATCATCCATTTTATTTTTTTCTTGTTTTTTAATTAGATCATTTTTTTCATTTTGTAATTTTTTTATTTCTTTTTGTAATTCATTAATTTTTTCTCTTTCTATTTCTATTTGTTCTAAATTTTTTTTGTAAATGTTTTCGATTTCCATATTTTTGTCGTCAATAATTTTTAATGCATTACTAATTTCTTCTTTCAATTTATTAGTTATATCATCAGTATTAATAGAATTCATTTTATTTGTACATTCTTTAGAAGAAACATGTGATTTTAAAATATTAGCATTGTAATTATTACCATCATTAAAAGTATTATTATGATCATCATTATGATCATTATATATAATATTATCTTTTAATGTGTCTAAATCCTTTTTAATATCTTCCTTTTTATCATAATAATTTACATCATCCATTTCAGTCATAGTACCTCTATCTTTTACCTCGACAAATGTACCACAACATTTATCTCTCATATCACAAACGGCATTAGTTCCTTTACATTCTTTTTTCACATTTGTTTGAATACCAACACTATACCTCTCCTTGCTTACTTTTTCATTCACAATTTTTTGGCATGTCAAATGTTTTATTAGCACATTAAACTGTTGAAGGTTTGTAAAAAGGAATAAATAATTAAATGTGAAAAAAAAAACATATATATATATATATATATATATATATATATTATGCTGTACCCATATATGTTAACATGATACATAAAAATGTATTAATATATATATATGTGTATATTATTACTTTTTCTTGTTCTGTCATAATTAATTTACGAAATAGAAATGCACTTAATCTTTGTAGCACTTGAAAAAAATGTTTATACTCTATATTAAAAAAGCAAATACATATATACATATATTATATGCTACACTTAATATAATTCTCCAATGCTACTATTTAAAGTATACATTAGTATATATTTTTGTTCTTGCAAAAAATGCAAACATGTGAAATAATATATTTAATTAAAAATAATACATATACATATATATATATACGAATAAATAATTACCTATATATCCAACTTTTAATGATTTCGATAACCGGAATATATAACATAAGATGTCTTTGTATTTATACTTAGGCAGCAAATTATAATCATAGCACTAAAGGGAAAAACATAAATATAAATAAATAATTAAAAAATATATATATATATGTATACAATTTTTAAATATTTTTAAATTTTAGTTTTTCATAATCCCATATGAATATATATATATATATATATATATATGTTCCTTTTTTGTGTTTACCATTTTAACAAATTCGTTAACATTCATATTTCCATTTGTTGAATATCTTTGGAATATTCTTTCCAAATTTTTATTTAATTCATAACTTATATACACAGCTGTCCCATCATTCTCAGGTACTAAATATGCTTGTTCTGAAATATATTTTTGATCATTTATTTTCCTTATCGTTTTAAATTTAACTCGTGGGGTAATAGGATCACCTTCATTTAGACAAGCCATATTTTTTTATATATTTTCAATATATGATCATTTTAATACTATCATATTTTTTTTAAAAAAACATAAATTTTTAAATAATACTAGTAAAGAATATATGCATATATACATATATATATATATATATACACTCATATAAGTTTACTATTTAAAAAACAAAATACAGGAGTCTACAAAACAGTAAACAAATACAAACAAATTTTTACTTAACAACAAAATATTTTATGACATGTCACAATAAAAATAATTAAAAATAAACAATAACACAAGATAAATAAAAATAAAAGTAACAAAAAATACAAACAAATTGATACAAATAGATATATTAAAATACATGCATATTATTAAAAAATATATTTTTTAAAAATATATAATAATGTATACATATAGGTTTTTTGAATAATTAAAAAAAAAAAAAAAATTAAAAGAATAACATTTTTATAAGGTATATATGTAAATATTATATATACAAATATATTTTCCATTCATAAAAAAAATACATAAACATAAAATAACATTTTGAAGATACATTGATCTAAGAAAATAAATTTTGGGTATAAATAATTCCATAAAGCTATTTAAAAATATATATAAAGTGTAAGTTATTATATATATATATATATATATATATATATATTTATTTATTTATTTATTTATTCATTTTGTATTTTCCTTGTTGAAATATGGTCATACATATAATACAAAATGTACGCACCATATTGCACTTGATAAAAAAGAACATCTTATAATTTTCATATTATGTTCTTTTTTTTTTTTTTTTTTTTTTTTTGGTTATTCTTAAATGAAAAATTACATAATTTAAAATATCTCTTGTAGGATGTTGTATTTTTAATAAATATACTTTTAAATGAACCTATTCCTTTTAACTTTTCTAATTATTATTATAACAAATATGTTGTTTTTTTAAAGTTAGATATACATGTGAATACTCTATTGTATTATTTGTATTTCTTAAAACAAAAACTTTTCTTTGATTTTTCAAGAACAGAATAATAAATAAAAGATCTAATAATTCATAAAACCTAACAACATAGAAAAAGTCTATAATTTTATATACTAAATGATCTTTTATTTTTCTTCCTCACTTCTTAAACCTAATTATATTATAAATATATATTTATATATTTTATATATAAAAAATATATGATTTCATATAATATTAACAAACAAGTATTTAGATATAATATTTTAAAGGTATCCCTTATTAATTTTATTTTTTTACCACATTATTGCACACACATAAGAAAAAAAAAAAATAAATAATATATCAATAATAATAATAATAAATAATTAAACATAAAAGATCTAATATGGTTTAATAACTTTTAAAATAATTAACAAAAATGAATTCTATTTTTTTTTTTTTTTTAATGAAAGATAAATAAAATCCTCTTTTGTAATTTTTTCTTTTTTATCCTTTTTATTCTTTTATTCTATTTTTTTTTTTTTTTGCACACAATGTGTAGGACAGGCCTATAATACTTCAAAAAAGAAAAAATATATATATATATTAAAATATATATACTATTCAAATTCAAGTACCAATTTATAAAGGAAAAAAAAAAAAAAAAAAAAAGACTTATAGAAAAAATAAAGTACAAACTAAATAAATTTATTATTAGCATTAAATAATATACAAAAAAAAATATATATATATTTATAATCATTTATAAAACTCATAAACCTCATATTTGTTTTTGCACATTTGCTACTAAAGAAAAAAAAAAAAAAAAAAAATTAATATATATATATATATATATATATATTTTTATTTAAAGGTCTTATATTTTTAAAAGATTTAATTTTTCATTCAATTACCAGTATATTTTATTTTTATAGGATATATTATTATAGAAAAATAATATTTATTATAATATATGTTTTATAATCTTATAGGGCTTATAATTAAAAAAAGAAAAAACATTCGCTTTTTTTTTTTTTTTTTTTTTTTTTTTGTATTTTTTCTATACTATACATTTGAATATGTATTTTTAATATATATATTTATATGTTAAACATATTATATTAACATCCTCTATTTTTTTTTTTTTTTTTTTTTCTTTGTTAATGTAAGTTATAATATATAAAAACATTTGTATGTTTACAACTTATATAGTATTTTTTGTCGTCATATGAATTATAAAAAAAAAAAAAAAAACTTTATATTTAATAATTGAAAACATATAAATATAAAAGTGTATACATTTTGTTCCATTTAATTTTATTATTATTTTTTTTTTTTAATTGTATATTAAAAAAAATCCTTCTTTTCCAACTGTCCTATACATACAATATAATTTTATGATGTCTTATCAAGACGTTCAGGAAAAAAAAAATGAAGATATGAATTATGATGAAATAGCTAGCAGCATGCTAGAGAAGATGGACAAACATATAAATGGAGAAAAGGAACCAACCATACAATATGAAAATTTAAATGTACAGGAACAAGAAGGAGCACATGCTTATTACTCAAATCAAGATATATATAACATAAATAGTGATATGTCGTTTTTGAAAAATGCCAAAGAAATAAATTCATCAAATATAGTAGATCATCGAACAACAACAAATGATGTAGGATATCCTCGTAGTGTTATGACAGCATTAGGACCTTTACCCTTACCAGAAGAATTTAAAAAGAATATACCAGAAAAATTTGTTGCTAAACCTATAATTGAAGAGAGGGAAATATATGTATCTAAGAAAGAACGAAAACAAAGAGAAATTGAAATACCACATGTCAAATATGAACATACTTTTGAAAATGTAAAAAAGCAATTAAAGGTTAATAAGTTAGTACCTAATGTTACACAAGTAATAAAAGAAGTACCAAAAGAAATATTAAAACCAGTTATAGAAGAAAAAATTATTGAAGTACCTCAAGGAGTAAAATATGTAGAAGTTCCCGTAGAAGTACCATGTTTATACCCTCCTAAAATAATGCCCAAAGTTGTTACTCAATATGTTGAAAGAATAGTTGAAACTATCAAACCAGTTGTACAAGAAAAAATTATTGAAGTACCTCAAACGGTAATTAAACAAGTACCCAAAATTAAAACAGTCGAAGTTCCATATTATGTTCCAAGATATGTTGAAAAAATCATAGAAGTACCTTTTAAACCTAATGGGGAAATTCCCAAAATAGCTACACACATGCCTTTTTCAATATCAGACTCCTTGCCCCCCCTAAAACCGACCCACATCTTAGGTGCACAGAATGAAAAAAATATGACTACATATAATAACAATATGAACAGTAATAATATGAATAATAATATGAATAATAATATGAATAATAATATGAATCCATTCCAAACAACAAATTGCATGATGCCCCTAATGAATTGCTTTCAACAAAATACAGATCCTAATACATTAAAAAAAAATGAAAATGGTATACCTAATATGAATATGTCACCAACGATTTTAAGACCTATTAATTCTAGAGATACACCCAATAACAATATGAACACTCAAGAACATATTAAAAATAATATATCACCATATCCAAACAATTTTTTAAATTCTAATTTTACAAATTATAACATACCCCAAAATTTATATAGTCAAATAGAAAATTTACCACAGGCACATAATTTACCAGATGGGTTCCAATGGCAATATCCTGATGGAGTACCAAATAGTCCCTTATGTAATACTAGAAATATGCCATCTCTTGTTGTTACTTGTCCTCCACAAATTGGTCGCGTTACCTGCACAAGAAAGGATATTCAACCAGATATTCTTACCAAAACAGGGGTCTATGAATTTGATGGATTTAAAAAAAAAGGTACATCTCAATCTCTTTTTCCTCCATTAGCTCATCATAATAGAGTCCCTTTTCTTCCAGCTCCAGCTGCTCCTGGAACTCCTGATGTGGAAAACATTGAAAAAAATATGTAACATTTTATACGGTAAAATGTATAAGATTAGGAAGACAATTTTCTCATATACTTTTATCATCTTGTAATTTATTATATCTGATGTTATACTGCTATTATTCTTTTTGTTATATCTGTAAGAGATTAGGATGCACACTTTGCATTTAAAATAAAATAACAATTTTATATATTTTAAAAAAATAATAATTTTCATTAATGTCATTTATGGTTGTTAAAAAAAAAAAAAAAAAAAAATGATATAGAGAGAGTGTTATCATAATTATTTAACAATTGTTTCTTTTTTTTTTTTTTTTTTTTTTTTTTTTTTTGATCATTTTTTATGTAATTCATTTCTCAGAATTGTTTTCTTATTATTTTATTTTGTTATATATATATATATATATATATATATATATATTTATTTATTTATTTATATTTGTGTGTATAATTTATATAGGTCACACTATAAACATGAAAGAAGAAAAAATATTATTTTAATAAAACATAAAATAGGAATATATAAATAATAATACATTTATGTTGTTATGTTACATTTTTTCTTCTATTCTTGAAATATATATGGCTTCATATATATTAACCCTTTCATATGAAGTATTGTCAAAGTAAAATAATGGTGTATTAATAATTCAAACGTTTAACTCATATTTTTTCATTTTCTTTATAATTTTTATATCATCATATTAAATATATATATGTTACCTATTAAACTTTACCATCATATATGGGTATACTATACACACTGTATATTTCAAAATGCTATTAAAAATTATAGTGTTTTATTATGCATTAATAACACATTTCAGAATCCTAATATATATAAAATTAATAATGAAAAATAAAATGTGTAAAAAGAAGTAAAAAATATATTACAAATAATATTCATAATAAGGTTATTTTCTAATAAATCTATCTCTTTCGAATAAAAAAAAAAAATAAATAAATCAAGAAAATATATATATTCATATATTATAAAAATATATTCAACGTCAAAGTAATAATGAATAATTCTATTAATTTAATTTTTTTTTTTTTTTTTTTTTTTTTTCTCATTATTGAACGTTAAACCTTTATTTTGCAGCGTCATTTATGCTATATAAAATAAAATTAATAAATAATAAAATAAAAATAAAATCCATATTAATATATAATTAGATCCTATAACTATATATATACATATATTATATATATATATATATATATATATATATATATTTATTTATTTATATATAATTTTTTTAAAACACACATAATAATATAAATAATACATATACATGAAAAAATTAAAATAACTTTTTCCATTTTTTGTATATAATTAAATGTATATATTTATATATTATAAATGATAGGGTTTAAATATTTAATTTATTAAACAAATTTTCCATAGTCAGCAAAAAAAATAAAATAATATATATATATATATATATACATATCAATATATATGATAAAATATTGCGGAAAAAAAAATGTAAAGTCATGATATGGAACAATATTAAAAATCTAATCCAAAGTAAGAATGATTTTATATTATATAGAACGAAGCCCTTATATGATATACATATAAGATATATGAAAAATAAGAGAAGAGGGCTAAAAGAGCAACCAAGAAAGAAGCCTTTAGATATTGAAAAGAAAATAAGGAATCCTTATAAATATGAAGAACAAATGCATTTTGATAATTTATGTAAAGGTGAATTATATTTACCTGAATCGTGTAAAGGTAAAAAGCTAGCTATGTTATGTAATCGTTTATATTATTTTAATATAAATGATGAAGAATTATTAGAACGATATGCTGAAAGAGCAAGTGTAATAGCTAATAGTATGAGTACAAAAGAAATGTCGTTAATATTAAATACTATGAGGAAATTTAATTATCGAAATGAAAAATTATTGGAAACATTTTCTAAACATATACCAAGTAAATTACATAAAGGGGTACCACAGGATATCTCCTTAATATTAAATGCATATTCTCATTTTAATTATAAAGATAAAAATTTAATCAATAGAATATGTGAAGAAATACCACATAAAATTCCACATTTCCAACCAAGTCATATATCTAGTGTAATAAGTGCTTTTTATAAACTACAAATAAGAGACCAAATAATTATTGATGATATGATAGATGAAATAATAGAAAGGATTGATGAATTTGATACCAAATCCTTAACAAATATAATAAATTCATTTTCTAAATTAAATTATAAAAATGATAATAAATATATTTTATGGAAAAAATGTATCCAAGCCGTAAAAAAATTGGACAAAGAGTTTAATTTCTTAGAGATTGTTTTAATAACTAATGCATTGTGTAAAGAACATATTGTAAAAATAAAAAATAAAAATAATGCATATATACATGACAATAATGATAATAATAATATATATACACATTTATGTGAAGTTATAAAATATAAGATATATGAAGAAAAGTGCCTGAATGTTCATACCAATTCATTTTTGTTATGTACTGTTGCACATTCTTTATCTAAAGTTAAATATTATGATAAAGATTTATTTCATTTTATTATTGAATATTTTTCTGATGAAAATAATTATATTTCTTTAGATAACCAACATTTCTCACAATTAATATATTCTTCTTATATTTTCAATATTGATAAACCAGAATTTATAAATATGTTTATTAAAGTAATATCCAATCGAATAGAAAATAAACAACTAAATGAACAGGCATTATCAACAATTTGTTATTCATTAGCTAAATTAAAAATTAGGAATATACCATTCTTTATACTTTTATCATCTTATATTATTAAACAAAAAATACAATTATCTACACAAAGTTTAAGTCTTATTTGTTATAGCTATTCTAAATTACTTATAAAATCAGAAATGTTATTTTATATATTGTCAATACAAATTTTTCAACATATGAATATGTTTACAAAACAAGGGTTATCCATCATATTAAGTTCTTATGCTAATTTAAAAATATTTAATGTTAAAATGTTTTCTCTTATTAATAAATATATGAATCTTTATCTACCAAATTTTACAAAAAATGAATGTTTATTAATTTGTTCACATTATGAACATGCTCTAAAAAATTTAAATGATTCAGTTAACAAAAATAATGATGATACAAAAATGTTGGTAAATAAAACATCCAAGACTAAAAAGGAATTAAATGATTTTGTTGAATCATTAAAAGAAAAAATTTCTAAACTAGAAGATGATGAGAAGATAAAGAATCATGATAATAAAAATAAAATTATTAATAATGAAGAAAAAGATGTTGATATTTTTGATGATGAAAATATTTTTTCAATATTTAAACAAAACGATATTTTAAATGATCACCATGAAGATAATAATAATACTAGTAATAGTGAAATTTTTAATATACCAAATTCAAATAATACATTACATACTTCTGATGGATATATAATAAATGAAGATATAAAGAAAAAAGAAGATACTTTAAAATTGTATCAAAAAATATTTCTTGATCATAAAAATGTAAATAGTAATATATTACAAAATGTATCACTAAACAACGAAATATTTAGTCAACAACTTTCATCATTAATAGACAAACAAAATGAAACCAATCAAAAAATGAATAACTATCAAGTGTTTGAAAATTATCCAAAAGATGAAATAAATGAACAAACAGAAAACACATCAAATATATCACATACATCAGACATTTCAAATAACACACAATTATCAGATCATTTAATACATTCATCAAATCAGATTTATAATAATAACCAGAAAACCAAAAGCTTGATAGATCTCATGACTTCAAACAAACCCCCAATCATAAATTCTGAAAAAGAAAATTTAATAAAATCAGCTGAACAAATGGAGACAGAATTTATAAGAGATTATATAAATCAACAACAAGATTCTCATCATAATAGTACAATGGGAAGAAATCATGAAAAAAGGAAACACAAAAAAAATAAAATAAAAAACTTATTGTCAAAAAATAATCAAACTGTAAATGATCTTAATGATCTAAAGAAAAAATGGAATGAAATTTATAAAAAATAACGGAATATTCATACAAATAAAATTATAAAAAGCAAAAGAATAAATATAAGGATAAACCTTATTTAAATGAATACACATATATATATATATATATATATATAATATTTGTATGATCCATTGTCATTCTCCATATCGTATTTCTATACTCTATTTTTATTTCAACATGTTTCATTCTTAAAAAGAATATAAAAAATATATATGTATTTAAATATATATATATATGTACCTTCTTTTAACTTATCAAAAAGATTGTATATATGAAAAAAAAAAAAAATTAATTAACAAATATTATATATTTCATTTATAAAATATATTTTTTGTATGACATCTTTTTTAAAAACCAAATAAAAACAAACTTATGCTCCATCTAGGGTTTGAACAACAAAAAAAAAAAAAAATAATAAATAAAATAATAAATAAGATAAATTAGGAAACATTAATATATAAAGGAATATTAAAACCTACATAACATACACACGCATATATAAGTTTATTGGATAGTAGGTTATATATAAACTTTAATTTTTTATTTCTTTAATTTTTTTAATTTTTTTTTTTTTTTTTTTTTTTTGAACTGCATTATATGTTTAAAAATATTTTTTATAAACTTATTATATATGTATATATATATATATATATCCCATTTTTATATGTGTTACCATAATTTCAAATATTTCATTATTTTATTTCATTTTATTATTCTTATTATATACTATTGTAAATATTTTTTTATATGAATTAATACACATATAAATGGTGAACATATTAAACATATTGTTATAATAAATAAAATGTTTTAAAATATACATATAATTATTTATATAAAATATATTGTTTCTGGTAAAAAGATATAGTATATATATATATATATATATTATTTTTATATATTATTTTTATAAGATAATGTATACTAAAAGATTTTCTAAGAACACGTATTATTTACCATACAAGTCCAAATGTTTAAGTAACGTAAATGGGAGTTTATTAAAAGAACCATATAATTTACATTACTTTTTATTAGGTACTAATAACCCTAGTTGTGAAAATGAAGTACATTTGATTGAATACAATGATCAGTTTTTATCTGTAAGAAATATTGAAACATATCACTATGAGGGAGAATCAGAACATTTGGTATGTTTAGATATGTATGAGAATGAAGACCAAAAAAAAAAAATAATTTTTTGTACAGCAGGGTATGAAAAATGTAATGAACAAAGAATGAATAATAATGATATGAATTATAATGAATGTAATGAATATGATTACAGGAATGATGTGTGTTCATTATGGATGGGGGATATAGATAGTTTAGATGATGATAATAATATTGATAATAATAATATTGATAATAATAACAATAATGATAATGATAATAATAATAATAATATTGATAATAATCATTATAATAATATTGATAAAATGACTAATTATAAGAACCAAAAGAACTATACAAAAAAAAAAAAAAAAAAATTAACAAAAGTATTGGAATTGAAAAAAGGTAATAATGAAGATTATAAATACATTAACAAGATAGTCGTAAATGATTTTAACAAGGAATACAATAAAATATGCATTATAGATAAAAATAATTATAGTATATTTGATAGGTCAAAAAATGATATAAATTTTATGGTTTCAAAAAATGTTAATTATGAATTAATAGATGGAATATTTGATCCACACCATGAAAATATTTTAACAGTTATGAGTAATATAAAAATATATGGATATGATATAAGAAGTAACATGAATATTTTTTCAACTTATACTAATCATAAAGCAGATTTATCATCAATTGATTTTAATTCAAATATACCTAATATACTTTTAACATCATCTAATGATGGATATATAAAATTATGGGATTTAAGATTTTTAAAAGATTCTTTTTTTACAACTAATATACATTCTCATTGGATTACATCTATACATTTTAATCATTTTCATGATGAATTATTATTATCAACAAGTACTGATCATATGTTGAAATTACATAAAATATCATTACCAACATCTAATTTTCAAAATGATAATGTTAATTATGAATTAATAAAAACATATACTGATCATGAAGATTCAGTATATAAAGGATGTTGGAGCAAAACAGATGCTTGGGTTTTTTCATCTCTATCATATGATGGTAAATGTGTTGTGCATGGCGTACCAACTGAACAAAAATATAAAATACTCTTATAACAAAGGAACCTAAACAATATTAATATATATATATATATATATATTTATATATTTTTTATTTTATTCCCTAATTCAGGATATTTTCATATTAATTATATGTATATATATAATACAGCGCACAATTATATATATATATTATTTTATAATATATATATATATTTTTCATATATGTCATAATTTAATTTTTGAATATTTATATATACTTCATATATCACCATAAAATTTCAACATTGTACATAAATATATATATATATATATATATATATATATATATATATAATATATTTTCAATTTTTTATAGGTGAATCCAAGTATATAAAAAAAATAAAAAAATAAAATATTATATATATATACATATACATATATTTATGATTACATCTATTTTTCCTAATTAATATTATACATTTTATTTTTTATAATAAAATGGAATATGTGATTTTCCAAATGTTCATTTCAAATAATTATATAAAATAAATAAGTAATAAATTATTCTTTTTTTAAGTCATAAATGGAAAAGATTATATAAATATTATATATATATATATATGTATATTTAATTTTATGTTTATTTTATTTTTTTGTGACCTTATACTTTTAATGTTTGTGAGAATTAAAAAACTGATTCTTTCCTTTTCAATATATTTAATAATTTGCTCATGTGTAATGAATAATAAATGGTTCCTCGTTTGTAGGAGAATTCGATTACAGCCTAATTTTAATTTATGTTTTTTATCTTATAATACCTATCGTATTCCTGATACATATAATAATTATTATAATGTTATTAAAAAAGAAAAAAAGAAGAAAAGAAAGGACTATTCTTTTTTCTCCAAAGGATGCTATACTAATAGCAGCAAAATACAAAAGTTGTATGGGGAAAATGAAGAAACAACTTATCGATACACAAAATATGATAAAAAGGATGAGACATATATAAATATATTAGAACGTAAAGCTGATGAAATAAAAAATTCTAAGAATTGTTTTAATAATAAAATAAAAACGAATAAAAATGAAAATGTTCATAAATTACAACAACTTGATTATACTACATTACATTTATTATCAATAGAATTGAATAGCTTGTTGTCAGATTCAATTGTTGAACATATAACACAAGCAGATGATAAAACTATAGTATTACATTTATCAAAAAGAGATAAAGAATATTATCTGTATATATGTTATGATAATGCAAATCCAGTCATTTCTTTAGGTTTAAAAATAAAAAAATTATTTAATAGATTTATTGAAGATGACTATGCTCAAAAATTAAATCCCGTTATTAAATATTCTATTATATCCAATGTATATATGAAAAAAAGTTTTGTTAAAATATTATGTATTGATTTAATATTAAAAAGGAAAAGTCAAGAAGATATAGATATAGAAGATATTTTAAATAATCAATATAGTGCTAGAAAAGTTACTTTATTATTTGACTTACATAATAATTCTTGTATTTCTTTTCTAATTAATAAAAGTACTAATGAAATTTTAATTTCACCACACAATTATGTAACAGAAAAAACAATTGATAAATCATATAAAGAAGGACATAAATATATATTCCCACAAAATAATGAATGTAAATTAATACCAGATCATTATGAATTTTTTTCAACATTTTCAAATCTATTTAAATCTAGAAAAGAACAAAATTTTATTTCATCCTTAATGGATATGTATGAAGGGGTAAGTTATAATATGTTATTAAAATTTTGTGATTATTTAAATATACCTACTCATATCAAATTTGAAGAAATGGACAAGGGTACCTTGTTGGATTTCTTTAATAAAGCTTATATTAAATGGTTGCGTTTTTTAAATTTAAAAGAAAAGACGGATGAACTTATATTCTACCCTCACTATGATTATAAATTAAATATACCTTCGGTTCTTAATTTTGTAAAATCAAAAAAAAAAAAAAATTACACTATTGTTAGTAATATTACAGGAGTGCAGTTTAATTCTGTGAAAGATGCTCACCAAGGCAATACAAATGAAGATGATAATAATAATGATAATATTAATAATAATAATAATAATATTAATAATATTAATAAGAGTGATAATTGTAACAGTTTAAATTATACCAATATGTATAACCAACAAGAAGAATATAATAAATGTAATAATAATATTACAAAAAATAACATTGATACTAATCAAATAACAAATGATAAAAAAAATATAAAATTATCAGATAATGATAATAAACATATTCATTTCGAAACAACAATAGAATTAGTATATTATTATTATTGTAATTATTTCTCTGTAAATGAATTTTATACTACCTTAAAATATTGTAAAGATTTTTTAAAAAGAAAGTTACCACAATATGAAGATATGCTTTTACAATATAAAAATGACAGAGAAATATGTGAAAAGGCATATTTATTACACGAAAATATTAATAAGTTAACTGTGTTTAATCATACAATCTCAAAAATGAATGACTGGTTAGATAAAAAAACTTATGATGCTTTAAAATTAATTGAAAATGAATTAAGATATAATTCATTAGAAGATAATCGAAAAAAATTCGTGAAAAAACAAGAAGAAGATAAAAAAAAAGAAGAAACCTTAATGAAAAAAATTATAAATACTCAACCAAATACAATAAGAACACCTCAAAATATATATAAAGGGTCATTATTAATTAAAATAAACGAAACAGATTTATCTTCTCCTTTTCTAATCATAGGAAAAAATAGTAAACAAAATGAAAAAATTTCAACACAAATTCTCAAGTTCAATGATTTATGGTTTCATGTACATGAATATCCAGGAGGTCATGTTATTCTAAGAAATAAAAAAATTAAAGATAAAATTATTACAGCAGATACAAACTTAGCTGATATAATTATTGATGATGATATTAAATATGCTGCAAATATGGCTGCATATTTTTCTAAAGCCAGAAAAATGGAAAAAACACTCGTCTGCTTTACTTTAGGAAAATATGTATTAAAAGACAATACCTTGAATGAAGGTGCAGTCGAAGTATTAAAATATAAATTAATATACGGAAGGTAGGAAAAAAAAAAAAAAAAAAAAAAAAAAAAAAAAAAAAAGAAACTATATTAATATATTATAATATATTATTATATGTAATAATTTTTCATATGTTATATTTTATTTTTTCTTCTTTAGGCCTAATAAAGTTGCAAATATTATAAAAGATCTTAATGAAAGGAATAAAGAAATAGAAATATGCAAAAAAAAAAAAAAAAAAAAAAAGTAACTCTTTACCAAATAACTTCAATTATACCGTTTTTAATATATTTTTCGTTATAAATATAAAAAAAAAGAAAATATATATATATATATATGTGTATGTGTACATATATGTTTATTATATTTTTTTTTAATTTTTTTTTTTTTTTTAAATGTTTAAAAGATTTTTGTTTATTCTTCTTTTTCATTTGAAGAATCTAATTTTTTGTATAAAATTAAATATATTTCCATGATTATCACCATATATCTCATATGAACGAATAGATATTACATAAAAAAATTATATAATATATAATTTAAAAGTATAACATATTTATATTATATAATATATTTTTATATACACTTTAATAAATACACAGGTTTTCTTTTTTTTTTTTTTTTTTTTTTTCTGTTATATACCCCTAAAAGATAATTAATTAAAAAAAAAAAAAAAAATATATATACCCTTATGAAATTTTTATTTTTTTTATTCTAATTTATCCCTTGATAATTTAAAGTATATTCAAAAAAAAAAAAACATAAAAAAAATGGAATAGCTATTTTGCATATATATACATATATATATATATATTACTTTATAATAATGATCCTTGGATTTTTCCTGTTAAATGTTTTGTTTTTCGTCCTTATGAAAAATAACCTTTGTTTGTTAAAGAATAAAAGGAATGTTTTTTACCCCATAAATAATTTGTCAAACGAAAAAAAGAAGAAAATTGATAGTATTTTCCATAAAAGGAATAATGGGCATACTATCATAAAATTGTTCATAATAAACAATACAAATGAAAAAAAACAGAATTATAAAAAAAAAAAAAATAAAGAATATTTTTTAAATAATAAAAAGAATAGAAATGATAAAGTAAATATTTTATATGCTACACAAAGCAATTTTTTTAACCCTAAACAATTTAAAGATTTATTAAACCAAGATGCTAAAGAAAAAACGAAAAATGTTGATGATGGTGATGATTGCCTAGAATTAGAAAATGTCGAAAATTTAGAAGAAATAGCACCTGAATTACATATGAAATTAATGGAATATAAAAAAAGTGAAGAATCAAAAGATGAAGAAATAAATGAAAAAAAAATTGAAGATGTAAAAGATATTACACTATATGAAGGATTACCTCTTCTAATGATTGAAGGAGAAAAGTTAGAAGGTTTTGCTGACACTAGGAAAGTTAAAATAAAACCAGAAATATCTACGCCTTTCACAAATGATGATTATAATGAATATATTAAATCTAGTATGGGTGAGAAAATTGGAAATCCTGATTCTAATCAGACAAAGAAAAATGAAAAATATGATAAAAATATAAAGAAAGGGAATAATTGTAATACAACTGGAGAACTAAATAAGTTTGAAAAAGATATAGAATATATATTAAATGTATCTAATGAGGAAAAAAAAAAAAAGAGAGAAATGGATAAAAATGAAGAAGTAAAAAAAAGTGATGATTTAACAAAAGAAGGAAAAATAGAAAGATATAAAAAAGTAGGAACACATTATTATATGGATTCAAGTATAGGTAAAATATTATATGATAGGAATTATCCAGGATATGCTTATATAAATCATGGAGAAAATATAAATGAAATAAATGAAAAAAGTGAATTTGATTCTTCTGTTCCTAGTTATTTAAATCCATCTAATGTACATTTAAGAACTGGACGTAAAAGAGAAGAACAGAAAAAAAAAGATAGTGGAATAAAACAGAAAAGAAGATGGAATGTAAATAATATAAGTAATGATATTAAAAGGGGAAATTGGAAATATTATGATGATACAGTTAAAGATTTAATAGATTCAATTGATCAAGAAAAATTAGAAGAAAATTATTATTCTAATAATTATTATCAAAGAAGTCATAATAATACAGGTTATGGTGGTTTAGAAAAAGTACAAAATAATTATTTTGATGTTCAATTTATAGGATCTGCTGAAACATATCCTGCAAATATATCAGTAGGTATGAATTTTATATGGCCTATCAATTTTGTACCTTTATTATCTAAACAATATACTAAAAGATTAGGTCAACCAATTAAGTCTCCAATATTTAATTTAGGAGGTTTTGATCATTTACAATTATGGTATTATCCTGATGGTATGAATAATTCCATAGATGGTTATTGTTCTTTAAAATTAATGATGAAACCAGGTTCCTATCTACCAGTCAAAATATTCTTATTCGCATTTAGTGAATATAATTATATTCATACTAAAGCATTCTATAAAGAATCAGCTGATTATGTTATATCCTCATCAAATTTATGTAAATGTCTATTAAAAACAAAAGAAAATTTAAAAAATATTGAAAATAATAAAGATTATGTTATTCTTGGACCAGCTGGAAATATATACATAGGTGTAGGAATATATGATGATAATTACGACTTTGAAGAAGATTTCAAAAAATTTTATTCAATTAATAATAAATATAAAAATAAAAAAAATAAAAATCAAGAATTCAAATATAAATATGATTGGGATGAAGGAGTACATATTTTCGATAACTGGCTAAAAAAACAATCAGCTGTTACCGATGATAAAGATGAGTTATTACCATCAAATTATACACATTCAGAATTGTATGAAAATTATAAATATAAATATGTACCTGAAAAAAATCCTTTCAAATTTCTAAGGTCCAAAAATACAAAACAATCATGGAACAGACATCCATTTTAAAGAATAAATAGGAATAAATCAACAAATTAGTGAATAAATAAATAAATAAATACAAAAATACACATATATATATATATATATATATATATATATATATATATATATATATATATATATTTATATGTTAGTATAATTTATTTTAAAAAAAAAAAATTATTAAATTAGTAGAAAGTTTTTTTAAATAAATTGATTATTATTAAAACATTATAATTATAATGGAATAGTCCAAAAACAAAATAAATATAAATAATGTATTAAATTAATGTATAACTATAATTAAAAAAAAATATAAAAATCAAAATTCATAAATCAATAACAAAAATGATAAAAAATTCAAAAAAACATTAAAAAATAATAAAAAAATATATATAATTATATATGCACAATGTTTATATTGTACATATACTTTTATTGTTAAATATTCGAAAAATTTATATTAATACGAACAAATAACATAAACAAAGTGAATTTAAGTTACTTAACAAAAAAAAAAAAAAAAAAAAATATATATATTATATATATATAATATATATAAGACCGAATGATATATATACAAGGAATTGTCTATAATATTAATTGTATATATTAATGTAGATGCATATAATAATATATTAATTTATCATTATATACCTAAACCATACAAAAAAAATATATATATTAATATATATAATATATACTTTTATTTTTTTCATTAATTTTTGGTTTTATTTATTTATTTATTTATTTATTTTTTTTGTTATAAATAATGTCTATCATTTGATTATTCATTTGATTATTCATTTAATTATTAAGTTATTTATTCTTTTATTTTTTATTTTTTTTTTTGTGTACTCCCACAACTGGTGTATGATATTTTCTTTTTGTTTAAAATATACATGAATGTATATAATTTATATTCTTCAAATTTTACATATAGATACATATTTATTTTCCCAAAATAAATTATCAACTTGCTCATTTTTTATATTTTATTTTAATCTTTTGAATTATTATTTAGATCTTCATCATTCTTATTAACCTTTCTTCCATGAATGAATCTTTGTATTAAACCTTTTTTAAGAGGAGAAAATGAAGATGAAGGTGAAGATAAAGATGTCAAATTATTATTTTCCTTATATTCTGATGAGATATGTTCTTTTTTCATACTATCATATATTTCATCTGTTAATTTTTGAGTTAAGTTATTAGTTAATCTTTCAGGTAATTCATTTAATAATATATTTTTAATTTTGTTTAATAATTCATTAGCTGTTTCTTTATCACAATATTGAGCTATTTTATTAATATTTTCTAAACACAATTGTTCGTTTTTTAATTTTCTTTGTTTTTTCAATTCTTCGATTTCTTTATTATTTTTCAATAACGTTTTTTCTACATATATACATTTTTTTTGGTAATCTAAAAGTAATGGGAATATTTTTAATTTATCATAATTTTTGATCATTTTTTTCAATTTTAATTTATGAACTTCATTCAAGGATTTATTAATCATTCTATCAATATTATTTATATGTTCAATTCTTATTAATTTAAATTCTATTTTAAAATAATATTTTAAATATATAAGAGAAGAACAAAAAAATCCATAAAAGAAGTGTAGCATAATTTTTTTTTCAAACTCATTAATATTTTCAGTTAATATTTGAGAAATATGTTCATTTATAATATAATAATAAACTAATAATGATGGTTTAATCATAGATAGGACTGTTATAATATTCCATATAATAAAATTTAAAATATATAACATTATGGTGAATGATGTTTTAACATATAATTTATTTTTAAAGAAAAAATATATAGGTAAATTTAACATTAATATTTCAATTATGCTCTTGAATTGATAATGTGAATTACATACGAATACTTCATGATGACTAGATTTTATATCACATAAGTTTATATCAGTATATTCTGTCTCAGCAGTTATATTTTCTTTATTTACAACATCATTTTGCAAGTCACCAGCTTTATTATTATTACTATTGTTATTATTGTTACTATTATTATTGTTATTATTATTATTGTTATTATTATTATTGTTATTATTATTATTATTATTAGTAGTGCTACTAGTAATAATATCATTTTGGTTTTTTTTTAATTCTTCTGCATTTGAAGAACTCATCAAGATATTATTTTTATCAGTCATTTTATCTTCATTTTTTTCATTACCATTCATACTAATGTTACTAATAGTACTACCCAGGGGTGTATATTTTGCTTCATCAGTTTCGTCATTATTATTTATTTTAATATCATTTATATTAATAGATGGTGAGATATGTTCCTCATTTGTTGTACTATTCGTATTGTATGAATTATTTAAATTATCTATATTATGTATATTATTCATATTATTTATGGATTCACTCATTTCTTCTTTCACATCATTTATCTCATATTCCTTATCAGTTGTTCCATTTTCTTTATCAGTCGTTTCATTTTCAATATCAACCACTTCATTTTTCATATCAACCATTTCGTTTTTCATATCAACCATTTCGTTTTTCATATCAACCTTTCCATTTTTCATATCAACCACTTCATTTTTCATATCAACCTTTCCATTTTTCATATCAACCACTTCATTTTTCATATCAACCATTCCATTTTCCTTATCATTTTTTTGATTTGACAACTCTTCCTTCGTTGTATCAACCACTTTGATTTCATCCTTTGTTGCCTGTATCCTTCTTAAAGCCATTATACAATTCCACAAAATCTTTACCAATTTTAAAAGAAGTTTCTTGATATCAATTTTCACGTCCTTTTTCTTTTTTAAAGGATGTTCTTCATATAATGTATTTTCTCCATGTAATACATGTGTATTAATATAAACAATGTTAAGCATTTTAAATAAAATATTATTTTTTTTCTTTAGTTTAATTTCAGGACCTACGTTATTCTCATTTGGCTCATATGGATTAATATCACTATTAATAATTAACGTTTCTGGGTTAGCATTTAATTCAAATTTAAATTTGGGTATTTTTTTATTTTTTTTGTTTTTAGAATTTTTGGTATTTTTTTTTTTTTTTTGAAGTTGACTTTTTATAAATTCATTATAAGCGTCCTTTGCTAATTCTACACAGTAATTTAATACATTAGTTCTTCTTATATCTATATATCGTTTACTATCTCTTTTAAATATATTACATAAATATTTATAAAAATAAAAAGAAGCCAAGTTTCCAAACACAAATGATATAATAAATGTAACATTTAATCCATCATATTCTGGAACCATTCCTGGTTCATTAATATCTTCTGTATAAAAATCTGAGAAACTAAAATATGATACAAAATATTGTCTCATCCATTTCTTATAACTAGAATATAATCTAAAAATATATATTAATATAAATATTGTTAGAAAATAATATGAATGATATACAGCACTCTGAAATATATATCTTAACGGACTAAAATATGCAGACACTTCTGCTATATAAAAATGTTTTGATAATCTCTTAAATAATTTATCATCATTATAAAAATTGGAATCAATTATTTTATTGATTTTCTTTGTTGCAAAAAATACTAATAATATGAATATTGTTATATATATTTCAAAATCTATTAATACGGACAATATTATATCTGAGCTATCTTGTGCCATGTTTGAATAACAAAAAAAAAAAAAAAAAAAAAAAATTAAAATATATCGAAAGTGATAAAAAAAAAAATATATATATATATAAATAAATACTTTTATATATGTTTTAATCAAATAAATAAGGGATTCATTTTTGTTTCTTCTTTTTTGTATCCAACAAAAAAAAATATATATATATATATTTATTTATTTATTTATTATATTCCCTTTTTGTTTGTTCTTTCCTTAGTAATAATATACGTAATGTTTTTCTTTTTATATATCTTTATAAAAATACTTGGTTGTGCTTAATTCTTTGTTTAATATATATAAATAAATATATTTTCATATATAATCATTATTTTCAATGGTAACTAAATATTATATGTATATATATACATACATATATATATATGGAACATAAAAAATAATTACAACATCATTATTTTAATATATTACTTTAATTCTATATTTTATAAGGAATATATATATATATATATATATATATATATATTATCTATATTATGCTGAATTAAAATGTATTTTATTCAATTTTATTTTATTTTATTTTTGTAAGGAAATATAAAAAAAAGTTAAATATTAATATATACTAAACTATTCATACATTATGAATTATTTAATATATAAATACATAATTTTTTTTCTATTAGAAATATTATGCTTTATCAAAAATAAAATTAGTAATTATATAATATATATATTAATAATATATTTTTTTTTTTGGTTTTTTTTTTTTTTTTTTTGCTCTTTTTTTATCTTGTTGTTCTTTTTTTTTTTTTGATTTCGTGACCCTTAGAATATATTAATGTACTTTTTTTTTTGAATAATAAATATTAAAATTAAAAAGAAAAAAAATATATATATATATAGAATTTCATAAATATTTTATATAATTTAACAAAAAAAAAAAAAAAAAAATATATATATATATATAATATATTTTTTTATATAAAAATTAATGTATAAATATTATGAATATATTTTTATTTTCTAATAAAAAATAAATATTTTACATATATTATATTAATATATATATAATATATTTATATATATAATATAATATATGCAGCAACATCGAAAAATTTTTATTATTTTATATATTTTTTTTTTTTCTGGGTCGAAAATAACAAAAATAAAGTATATATGAATAAATATTATTATATATATATATATAATAATATATGTATATTAATATATCATATGTTATATTATAGATATAATTAAGAATGTTTTATTAAATATGTATTTATTATTATAAATATATAATTATTATAATTATATTTATTAATAAAGATTCCTATTGTCATAGGAAAAAATTATATATTTTATATGAATATATATATTTTTTCTTAATAATTTTTTTAATATTACATACATGTAAAGAATTTATTATTTTCAAATAATACATTTTTTTTTATGAACCGGAGAAGAATATATATTTTTTTATAAGGGTCATGGGGAGAACAATTTGCACCATTCAGTATTCAAAAAATAAAATAAAAAATAATATAGGTTAAATATATTGAATAAATATTATATACATTATGTATATATAATATATATATATATATATTTATAGAAATATATATTTATTGAATTTTATTAGATGACGAAACAAAATAAAAAAAAAAAACCTTTATATTTATATATTAAAAATATATTGCATGATAACAAAAAAAAATAATTAAATTTTTTAGAAATAATAGAAAAAATAAAATAATATAATAATAAAAAAAAAATTAAAAAAAAAATAAAATATAAAATAAAATATAAAAAAAAAAATAAACATAATGAATAAAAAAAAATAAAATAATATTATATATATAATGACTACATTTAATATATATATATATAATATATCTATGTTGCCTTAATTTTATGTTGTGGCTATTTTCATTTAGAAGCCCTTTATATTAATTATTGGATTTAACTTTTTGATTAGATATATTAATGATTCCTGATTTTTTAAAACTTGATTTAGGTTTTTATAAGCTTGAGGTGCTTCATCTCTAATTTTATTATTTGTATCACATTTAACTCCTTTCATAATATCAATAAATTCTTGTTGTTTGATAAATTGTTTTGCTTTTGTTCTACTTAATACTCTTCCACAACCATGGGAACATGAATTATATGATAAAACATTTCCTTTACCTTTTACTATATAGGAACCTGTTTTCATATTTCCAGGAATAATACCATATTGATTTTTTTTCGAGGATGTAGCACCTTTTCTTGTCACATACATGTATTCCTTTTTTATTTCATTATTATCAAGATATACAACTTGTTCATAATTACAAAAATTGTGATGTATATTTATAGATTGATCCCAATTTAAAGTACACTTAGTTTCTTCATATATAATTTTTTCAATTATTTTCATCATATATATTCTATTATATTTTGCATATTCTAAACACACTTTCATGTCTTTTAAATAATTTTTCCCATTATCTTTTTTTAAATCTAAGTAAGCTAAATCATTTCTTTTCATTTTGCTTTCTTCACTTGCTAGTATATCATAAAATTCAGCAACACTTTTTCCTATATTTCGACTACCTGAGTGGATTAAAATATAAACATCTGATAGATCATCATTTTTATTATTTAAAGAAATATCATTATGTACATTAGAATAATTATACTCTGTTAATATTTCATTTTTTTTATCCACAGAATTATTATTAGAAATGTTATTTCTTTTTTCTTTATTATGCAAAATAGAAGTATTTATTGCACAATTTTTTTGAATTACATCATTTTTGTTGGACATATTATCTTTCATATTTATATTATTTGTCTCATCTTTTATACTTAATTCTTCTTTCTCTATTTTATCCCAATCATTAGATGCATCATAGACAATTTCTATAAAGTGATTCCCACCACCCAATGTACCTAACTGCTTAAAATGTTTAGGTTGTATTATACCCTTAATATTTGGACTACCATATGTATTTAATAAACTAGAAAAAATATTCTTTGAATCAAACACTCCTTGATCATGCATATCAAAACTTAAAGGAATATTTCTCTTAATTTTATTATATATATTATTTATAATTTTTTCATTTAAATCTTTTTTTTTTAAATTATTTATTTTAATACATAAAACACCACATCCAATATCTACACCAACGCCATTAGGGATAATAAAATCTTTTGTTAAAAATACAGATCCTATAATTATTCCTTTCCCTAAATGTACATCTGGTAATATAGTGATATGTCCTTTTATTATATCTAATTTAGCCAAGTTTTGTATTTGTAATAAACAATCTTTATCTATATCATTTGTATATGCTAAAATATCTCTGCAATTCTTAAAATTAAGTAAATAAGGAGGAGCCCTATCTGTTTTAAATCCTTTTTCTTTAATCCCATAAAAAGTATTTACTTCACAATCCTTATTCTTATTGCTAGAACTAAATAATTTTTCTACTCCTCTTTTTATATTTCTTATATTATCTTGACTTTGTTTTTTTATTCTAGGTGTATTATTTTTAATAAAGTTTAAGCGAAACATTCTACTTAAGCACAAATCACATAAGTAGAGAACCAACAGGAGCAAGAGGGAAAAAATTTTCATGTTAATAATATCATTATGTTATAGGATCAGCTCGGAAATATTGAAATAAAAATTCAAAAAAAAAAAAAAAAACAATAATAAAAAAAAAAAAAATTCGATTATGAAGGGTTCTAATATTTATATCTTTTTATACACTGAAAAATATAATATTTTTGAAAAACATATTATAATAATAAAAAAATCAAGTACATTTTTAAATATATGTGTAAGATATAAGAAAATAATATACCATATTATTTCGTTTTTATAAAATTATCTTAGAACATTGTATATCCCCTAAAATATAAAATTATAAGGAAAAAAAAAAAAATATATATATATATACCAAATGTTGTATATAATTTTGTTAAGTGTTAATTTTTTTATTTTTTTACTTAATCATATTCAAAAAAATATGTTTAAAAAATAAATAATTTTTATGATAAAAATATAAAATGTAGTTTTTTAAATATAATATGGAAAAATATATATATATATATATACATATAACATATGTGTATAATTAAAATTTTATATATATATATATATATATGTTTTTTTTCTTTTTTATTTTATCATCATAATGGTTAACCAAAAAATAATTTCAAATAAAACAATATATAAATTTTATTCATATTATTTTATTTTATTTAATCAAATAATGGAGAAGTGTTTAAATAAAAAATTAATTTGTTTGTTAAGAAATTGAAGTCTTATATTAAATATATATATATATATATATATATGTATATATAATATATGTATATTATAAATGGATAAAAAAAATTATAATATAAAAGAAAACATACTAAACATAATATTATTATATATTTATAATTGTTCTGCAAAATTATAAGACTTATAAATAAAAATGAGAAAAAATATATTAATTTCTCTCAATATATATATATATATATATGTGTATATATGTTTATTTATGTGTTTATAATGTGGGATGAAAATAGGATCTCTTCATGTTGGTGATAATATGACACGCTCTCCTATATCACTGAATCCATCTATGGTAATACTTTTTAACAAACTAGACGATAATGAAAATTCCAATAATTTATTTTTTTTTTGAGAGACTACAAAAAGAGAATCCTCATATATATTTATACCTGCAACATGTTTAAGTAATGGGTGTTTAATAACTTTAATAAGTTCATAATTATTGACATCATATTCTTTTATATCATGTGTTGTTGAGCTACCAACTAGTATATGATTATTTGTACTATTATAAAGAATAGATATAGGAGAAAAAACTGGAAGAATTCTTATAAGCTTAAAATTCGTATCATATATTTGTACACCTACTTGTTTATTTGAAACATAACATTTTCCAGTATTATCAAAATCAAGACCACGTATTTCATCATTGTTATTTAATTTAATTACTAAACCTTGTGATGTGTTTTTATATAAATCTACTGGTTCTCCTAGTTGTCCATTTTCTACGTTAAAACGTAAAACAGTTCCTGTATTTTGTGAACTTATATAAAAATAATCATTATATTTTTTTATACCATATGGATGTATCATTAATGGATTGGTTTTATAATTTTGTGTTATAAATGTAGAAATATATTCTCTTCTATTTGATAAATTAGATATACTATCTGAAAAGATTAGGATTTTTGAATTCTCTTTAAATGAATCTGCAACATATAATTTGTTTTCATATAATAATAATCCTCTTAAACTTATAGAATTAAAAAATATACCATTTTCTTCAAAGGGTAACAAAACAGATCCTAAAAAATATCCATCTCTTGAAAATTTACAAATATTATGAATAGAATTCTTTTTCTTACCTCCATGATATGTTAAATATAAATATGGTTCTTCTTCAATTAACATTTTACCATATTTTTCTTTTATAACATTTATATCAGATTTAAATATATCATATTCATTTTTGCGGATAAATAAATTCCCATTCATATATATTCCCTTATAATTTACAGGCAAACAATTTAAATCTTGTAATATCATGAAAGTATTTAAAAACTCATAAAATGTTTTGATTTCTTTTTTTTTTAATAATTCTAAATACATATATAATAAGTTATTTTTATCAATTAAACTATTCACTTTATTTACTTCAAAGGAAGATAACAATATATTCTTATATGTATTTATCGAATATTTATAAGTAGACAAATCTTCATCTTTATAATTTTTATTTATTTCTATATCACCAATGTCAGATAAATTAAATCCCCAGTTTTCTAATTTCCCATATACTATTTCTTTACTATTAGATGGAAATCCTAAACAATTAAATAGTTCTAACACATCAGGACTAGTAACCATAAGAAACAAATTATTTTTTTCCTTAAACTTATTATGTTTTATAAATAGAGAAACTATAAATATGGTTAAGAATGTTATACCTACACGTATTAACAAATGATATAACTTCTTTGGACCTATTTCATACTTATTATTCTTGTATATATTATAATTATATAAACGATTCTTATTCTTTACTGAATAATCATTATTTAATAAGTTCCTTTCCATTTTAACAAAATTAAATAATCATATATATGAGATATATATTTAACAGGTTATAATAGAATATACATACACATATATATATATATATATATATATATATATATATATATATGCTTATTTATGATCAGAAATAAACAAATTCTTACTTTTAATATGTCAAATGGAGTACTCACATATACATAATATATTTATTATACTGCTATAATATATATTTACAACATAACTATGTTCTAAATCTATGGTTGTATTTTTGATGAAAAAAAATAATCAATTATAAAAAAAATTTTGAGAGAAATATAAAGGTCATATAAACTTCATAAAAAAATAATATTCCCCCCTTCTTTTCTTTAATATTGAATATTATTATATATTTAATTAAATGAGTAAACATAAAAATATTCTTATATATATATTGTATTTAAATGGGATATATATAAATATATATGTTTTATATTATATTATTTTATTTCATTTATTATTTTTTTTTTTTTTTTATTTCTATGAATGAGTTCCCTCTTGTGTGTAAAATAAGAATGCTATATAACTTTTATAAATGCCCATTTTAAACAAGTATTTATTTTATATAATTAATATATACAAATATATTATTTTATTATTATTTTTTTTTTATTTCATAAGTTTTTAAAACAATTAAAATGAAAATTATATATATATATATATATATATATATATATATATAAAGGAATATACTAAATAGCAAAACTGAACTTACAATACAAAATATATATTATATATATATGGAAATAAAAGCTTTCGGATTGTTATTTTTTTTTTTTTTTTTTTCTTTTTTTTTTTTATCAGATTGAAAACTACTCATTCTTTTGACGCTCATTTACTTCATTATTTTTTATACATACTTTCAAAGAATTAAAAGTAAGCATAATATAAATAACAATATCGCCAATTAAGTTTTCTCATCATATAAAAAAGAAAAGAAAAAGAATAACCTTATTTCTATATACTAATTTTTTAAATATAAATTATGTAACTGTTCTTTCGTTATTATCTTTCAGGATATCTTAGAACTATTAATAATGATTCTTTTAAGAAAAACAAATAATAAAATTATATCAAAAAAAAATACGTCCTAAACACAAATAGAAACATATATGTACCCATTCTTTTATTATTAAAATGACATATTGATATTTTAATTTAATTTGTTATTTTAAAATATTGTATATTGGAAATATATAAAGAAAATATTCAATGGATATAAACATATATATATATATATATATATATATATATATAACACTTTGGAAAATATAAAATGTATATATTTTTATAAAATTATATTATATTTCAGTTAAAAAATAAAATAAAATTTATAAAAATATACGTATCAAGTTTTATTCATATAGTGTATAGAAAATATATAAATTTAGTATTACATAATTTTCTATACTGTATAATTTAATTTACATAATCGAAAAAAAAAAAAAAAAAAATATTATATTATATATATATATATATATATATATATTATTAAAGTTGGAACCGTAATGTATATATTCATTAAATAATTGTAAAAAAATTATTTAATATTTTTCCTATAACATGTATATAAGATATTATATACAATTCTCTTAATAATAACATATATAATTGTATTATTAGTATTAAAAAGTATATGATTATTAATTCTTAATATTATATCAATTATATTTATATAGATATATATATTTATTTATCTATAATAATTTTATTTTTTTTTATTTTAAATATAAAGTTCAGAAAATGCGTTTTTATGAACATACATAAAAATTGATCTTTGTATTTAAAATAAAAAAAAAAAAAAAAAAAAAAAAAAAAATTATATCAAGCATTCATGTATTATATATATATTATATAAATTTATATATAAATCGAATAAAATTATATCTATATAATAATCTTGTCTTTTCCACAATATATTAATATTCATCATTTAATTAGATAAATAATTATTTTTTTTTTCTTCTTTATTTTTCGTTTTTTTTTGTTTTTTTTTTTTGAAATTATTCTATATATGTAATATTTTTATATATAATAAAAAAAAAAAAAAAATTTAATTTGTTCCTATTATTTATTAATTTTTTTTGGGCATTTAATTATATATAAATAATATATAAACCCAAAGTAAAATTATATATATATGTATTTTTTTTTTTTTTTTTTTTTTTTCATTTATATGTATATTTTGTACTAAGAATATATTTAATTTATATAGTATTTCATAATATATTTAAATAAATATTTATATATATATATATATTTTATATATTATTTCCTTTTAGTGAGCTTATAATTCGTCACTTTTAATATTTAAATCATCATCTCCATTATTATCCTTTTTTTGTATTTCATCATCTATATTGATTTCCTCTTCAAATTTAGATGAGTCATTTTCATCTTCAATTTTTTTGGTTTCAAATATAGATGGATCTAAATCGTCAATTTTTAAATTATTATCAACTCCTAATTTTTGATTAATATGATCATAAACAATTTGAGCCAAATCTGCAGTATCTTCTAAATCAAATCCTGATGCTAATTTAGCTGATTGGTACATAATTTTAATACTATTTGTTAGTTCAAGATCTTTAGGATTTGTTACTGATCTTTTTAAAAGATCTATCATAATTGGATGATTTGGATTAATTTCTAGAATTTTTTGTCCACTCATTGCTTTAATTTGATCAGAATTGCTAACATTCATTTTCATTAATTTTTCCATTTGTCCTGATAATCCCCATTCAGTTGATACAACAGCACATGGTGCATCTACTAATCTTCTAGAAATTTCTACTTTGAATATTTGATTTTTTAAAGTATCTGATATAACATCAATTAATGCTTTATACATTTTTTGCATTTGTTGTTCTTTTTTCTTTTCTTCTTCTGTTAATTCAAAAGTGATTTCTCCTTTTTGAATAGATTTAAATTTCTTTCCTTCATATTCTTGTACTCTTTGTATACATGATTCATCAACAGATTCTGTTAAGAAAAGTACATCAATATTTTTTTTCTTAAAGATTTGTAATTGTGGTATTTTGGCTAAATATTCATAAGAATCTCCAGAAGCATAATAAATGAATTTTTGATCAGGTTTCATATGTTCAATATATGTATCTAAAGATATACTTTTTGGATATTGCATAGTTTTGAATAAAAGTAATTTTGCAATTTTATTACGATTAATATCATCTTCATAACAACCACTCTTTAAAAATTTTCTATATTCTTTATATATTAATTTATATGTGCTTGGTTCACTTAATTTTTTCGTAATTTCTTTTTTTTTCTCTTCATCACTTTCATTTTCTAATTCAGATCGTAGGGTTTCTTTATTTTTCTTACCTTCTTTATATAATTTATGGAACGTATCTAATATTTTACGTACAATACGTTTAGAAACTGCTTTCAATATTTTATTTTGTTGTAATTGTTCTCTAGATACATTAAGAGGTAAATCATCACTGTCAACCACACCCTTAACAAAGCTCATATATCTGGGTAAGAATTCAACAAATTCATCTGCAACTAAAACTCTTCTAACATATAATTTGAGAGAATTTTGTTTAGCATACAACTGATCATTCATAGATGGTGCTTTAGATGGAATATAAATTAAACATTTAAATTCAATTTCACCTTCTGCAAAAAAATGTATATGATATAATGGTTTATCATTATAACCAGATAAAACAGTAAAAAATTGATTATAATCTTCATCTTTTAATTCTTTTGGTGGTCTTAACCATATGGGTCTTTGTTCATTCATAAGTGTCCATTTTTTGACTTTCTTCTCAACTGTTCTTGTTTTTTTATTAGGGTCATCAGTTTCTTCTACTTTTACACTATCATAATTTGGATCATTTACCATTTCTTTAGCAATATCTGCTAAGACCTCTTCAGTGTATACATTTTCATGTAATAAATATATAGGGAATTGTATAAATTGACTATATTTAGAAATTAAATCCATTAATTTTTTATCATTTAATAAATTAGTTGCATCTTCTTTTAAATGTAATGATATACGTGTACCTCTTTTTAATGTAGCTCCTCTTGGGTCTTTATATATAGTAAATTTAGCATCTGCTGTTGATTCCCATATATATTGTTCATCTTCATTATTTTTTGTATATACAATCACTTTATCAGCTACTAAAAATGCAGAATAAAAACCGACACCAAATTGACCAATTAAACTCATATCTCCTCCACTTTTAGATATAGCTTCTAAAAAGTTTGATGTACCAGATTTTGCAATTGTACCTAAATTATTTATTAAATCATCTTTTGTCATACCTATACCTGTATCTGTAATTGATAAAATATTCTTTTCTTTATTTGCTGAAATACGTATTTCTAATTTCTTTTCTTCTCCTAATACACTTTCATCAGATAAAGATAAAAATCTAATCTTTTCTAATGCATCAGCTGCATTAGATATTAATTCTCTTAAAAATACTTCTTTTTGAGTATATAAAGAATTAACTATAATATCCATTAATCTTGTTACTTCAGTTTGATATTGATGACTTTCCATCGATTCAGTTGGTTTCTCTCCTTCTTCAATTTCTTCTAATGTGTCTCTATCTCTTTTTATTTCCTTCTTATCATCCCCTGATGCTGACACACCATTTGTTCCATTATCACCTTCAGCACTACTATCACATGAAACCCTTCTTACATTTTCTTGTAATACACATAACACAAAAAAAAGGAAAATAAAAGAATATATCTTATTCAATTTCATTTCCGCCAAACGATAAAATACGACACTTTAATGAATAAATAATAAAATAAAAATATATATATATATATTTATTTATACTTTTTTTATGTTTTTAAAAAAGAATATTCTTTTATACGTACAAAAATTAGTATCACTAAATGGAAGTGTAACTGTGTATATATTCTCAAATATAAAAATAAATATAAATATATATATATATATATATATATATATATATTTTTTATATATTTCTTTTTAATTTAATATTTTACACAAAATATTGTCTGCCTTCCTTTTAAAGGAAAAAAAAAAAAAAAAAGAGAATAGTACATAAAAATGGATATATTTATATAAAATAAATAAATAAATATATATATATAAGAATATAAATGTAAAACAAAAAATTACACAAGAAACATATAAAGAAAATAATAAATAAAATAATATATATTATATATATATATATTATGAAACTTTTATTATAATTTTCTGTTTATATATTATATATATTATTTTATATATATAAACACATGACAAAAAAACACTTAATTTAAAAAATATAATAAGTTTTGTATTTATCAAAAAATGAATAGTATAAAAAAAAAAAAAAAAAAAAAAAGAATAAATGAAAATAAAAAATATTTACATTTTTTTACATTTTTTTTTTTTTTTTTTATATATTTATGTATATATATATTTATATATATATATGCAATAAAATATTATATTATATATATATATATATATATATACATATAATATTTAATATCCATATTAATAAATTTATACATATATTATTATATTTTATTATTTATTATGTATTTGTGTACGATCCTATTTTTTGTATTTATATACGCTTTAGATATATACGTAAATTCCACTTTTTCTTTGAAGAAGCCCATATATAAATTTTTCTACTTGCTTTTTTATGCTATAAATATAAATAATATATAATAATTATTAACCTGTTTTATAAATAACTTAAATATACTTATTTATTTGTTTATTTCTTATTTTATTATTATTAGTAAATTTTTTTATTTAAATTTTTTTCTTTTGTTGTTCTCATATTTTTTAAAATTATTAAAATAAGATTATATAAAAAAATAAAAGAAAAGGGGAAAAAAAAAAAGAATATTTACAAATATATAAATATATATATATATATATATATATATATAATATAGATATAAATATATATTTTTTTTATATTTTGAACAATTAATTTTCCTTAAAATAAAATATGTACGCAAAGGAAACAAAAATAATAATTATATATATATATATATTATATAATATTATAAAGAAAAAAAAAAAAAAAAAAAAGAGCATATCATTAATATCGTAAGGATCTACGTACACTTATATTTAAGATACAAATAAATTTAAAAAAATATTTTTCTAGACCTTTATAATATCATTATTTCCATATATATATATATGGAGATACACATCTATTTTTTCTTAAAAATATATATATATAATGGTATATTATTATTTATATTGGAAAACAAAATAAATATAAAATTCGTAAACATTTTTAACATTTGATCAACAATCAATTTGTTCATAAGGGAAAAATAAATAAATATATATATAATATATATAATATATATATATTTATATACATATATTTAATTATATATTATTTAAGCTAAAATGTAAAATAAGGAAATACTATATAAAATATATTCCTTCTTAGCTTAGTTATTCAATTTTTTTTTTTTTTTTTTTTCCTATTAATATTCAATCCATATATTGTTTTTCTTTATAAACAAATAATATTAGGAGTACAACTAAACATATATGTATATTTATCTAATCTTTATTATTTCTTTATTTTATATATATATATTTTTATATTTATTAAATTATTTCGGATAAGAAGGTATTATATACTAATTTAAAAAAAAAAAAAAAAAAGGAAAGAAAGAAAGAAAGAAAGAAAGAAAGAAAGAAAGATAGAAAGAAAGAAACAATTGATTCCCCATCATTAAATTGGGATGCTTAAAACTGTTTAAGTTTATTTTATGTTTTTTATTTATTAATAGTAATTTGCTTATACATTATAAATTAAAAAAAAAAGTAGCAATATTAAGATAATTTTTTTTTTCAAATATTAAAATGAATAATATAACAAAGACATTAATATATTTTGATTTATAAATATATTAATATATGATGGTGATATATATATATATATATATATATATATATATATAACAATATATATATTATATAATATATATTTATTTTTTTATATGTGTGCGATTTATGTAAAATATATATATATATATATATATATATATTATATATATTTTTTTTTTTAATAGTATATAATATATTTATATATATAATTTATATAATACATAATTATATATGTACTAAATAAATATTTTTATTTTTATATATGCATATATTTATGTGTACATATATTTGTAGGGGGTATCTAAATAATAAAATAAATATCCACCTAATATGTATTATAATATATAAAGGTGTACGCCTTTTTGTATCAATTTTAAAATAAATTTATCATATATTATTAATTTTTAATTTATTTTTATTAATATCTTCGTAATATTATTCAAAAAAAAAAAATATATATATACATATATATATATATAATATTTATTTATTTATTTATTTTTTTTTTTTCTTTAAATAAAATACAAGATGACGCTATATATATTATAATAGAATGTGTTTTTTTTTTTTTTTTTTTTTTTTTTTTTTAAATTCATAATAGTATCTAACCATATAAAATATATTTTATTATTTTAAAATATTTTAATTTAATACCTATATATAATACACCTTAATAAATTTAAATGTGAAAAAATATATCTTTATATATATATATTATTTTAATATCAATGGGAAAAATGTATCACATATATATTATATTATACAAATAATATTATATATATTTGTATCATTTCTTCTAAATATATATTTTGGTTTTTTTAAATATAATAAATATATATAAATATTTAAAGTTTTAATAATTTTTGTATATCTATTAACTTTATTGTTTTATTATATTCTTTCATCTTCTTTATTGTGTTATATATATATTATATATATATATATATAGATACTTATTTATACATATATATAAATTGTATTATATATTATGTATATACAAATATATACTACAATTTTGTTTATTATATATTAAGTACTTTTTACTTATATTTTCTCATTTTGTTTTTATAAATTTTAAAAATATATATATATATTTGTATAATATATATTGAAGGAGATTCATATATTTTTAATCTTTATTTAGATATTATAAAATTATATTATGAAATCTCAAGAGAACATTTAACTATTAAATATATAAAAAAAAAAAAAAAAAAAAAAAACATAAAATTTTTTTATATTTATAAGGTTGTATTTTAAGTGTAATTTATTTTTGTGTGTTCATTTAATGTATATAATAATAAACTTGATGAATATATTTGTAGACATTATTTGTCATCGTTTATTTTTCTCCTTATGTAAATATATATGTATAAGAAAAGAAAAATAAAATAAAATTTTGAATATAAATAATTTATTACTCTGCTTTTGAACACAAAACAATATTTATAATAATATTTGTATTTATATGTGTATTTTATGTATTTGTATTTTTTTTTTTTCTTTCTTTTTTTTCTTTTTGTTTTATTTAAATTGTTATATATATATATATATATATATATATATAATATATTATTGCACGATTGTATTATATTTCATAATCCACTTTAATAATATAACCAGTGTAAACAACCATATTATATATATATACATATGTTATGTATAGACCATTGTATATTTCATTTATCATAAGAATCACTTGTATATCATTTCTACTATTTTAATCGAGTATACATTTATATTTATATTTATGATTGCTTTTTATATTTTAAGATAAGAAACAAAAATAAATAAATATAAATATAAATATATATATATATATATATATATATATATGTTTATATTTATATGTGTGTGTTTATTCTTCTTATTATTTAATGAATATATTATATGTAATGTAACTTTTTAATGAAGATAATATATTTACATTAAAAAAATACATTATCTTTGTATTGGATTTA
This sequence comes from Plasmodium sp. gorilla clade G2, assembly GCF_900097015.1. NCBI lineage: Eukaryota > Apicomplexa > Aconoidasida > Haemosporida > Plasmodiidae > Plasmodium > Plasmodium adleri (nom. inval.). The sequence continues at coordinate 903,143 of NC_041704.1, forward strand.
TATATTTGTGAAATTTTAAAAATGGAGGAACCAACATATCACATATAAAAATATGTTAATATGAACAAATAAATAAATAAATATATATATATATATATTTATTTATACCCTTAGATATGTTTAATTCCAAGTGTTTGGATTTATACCTTTTGTTTTATTAATCTTCATTTTTTGTATGTTATGCTATGTTCTATTTTTTTTTTTTTTTTTTTTTTTTTCTTCTTCTTTTTCTTTAAGCTTTATGTAATCTAAGTACAAGAAAAATGAATAGTCCTTTCAATTGTAATCAAATAAATATTAATTATTCTTTTTCTTTTAATAATGATAATAGCATAAACCAAGGAACAAAAACTCCTTGTAAGAATTCTTTCGCATCAGATGGTAATGTATCATATGATAAGGAATGTCTAGAAAAGAAGAGTTTAATCATTAACGATAAGGAAGAAAAAAATATTTATATGTATAATAATATGTATACAAATATGTATAATGATTTACATAGTAACAATAATGAAGACAATTCATGTAATCATTTGAGCTATAATATAAATAAAATTAATCAAAATGATCATACAAATATGAACAACATATTATATAATGATAAAAATATTGTAGCTTCTAAGGCAAATATATATACGATGTGTGATCTGAAAAATCAACAAGAGGAAGTAAAAAACAAAAATGAAAGTATCATATATAAAAATGAAGAAATGATAAATAAAAATGAAAGTATCATATATAAAAACGAAAAGATGATTAATAAAAATGAATGTATCATATATGAAAACGAAAAGATGATTAATAAAAATGAAAGTATCATATATAAAAACGATATGATGATTAAACAAAATGATATGGTTATTAATAAGAATGAAAGAATGATTAACCAAAATGATATGATAATCAACCAGAATAATATTATGATTAATCAAAATGAGAAGATGATAAATCAAAAAGGTATGATAATTAATCAAAATGATAATATGAGTAGGGGTGAAATATATACATATAATAAAAATGATATGTTGAAAAAGGTACCTTCTCAAAATTATGTTACAATAAAAAGTGCAAGCAATCATAATTTTCAATCTATTGAACATATTCATAATAAGAATATTGATAATATTATGATAAATGAAAAAAATCCTAAAGAATACCATAACAAGTATAATCAATATAATATTCACTGTGATAATAATGATCATATGAATAATATTGATTATACATATTATAATAATAATATAACAAATAATAATTCAAATGTTAATTTGAATAAATCCAAAGAAGAGTTAAATAATAATATATCTTCCTGTCATGTAAATAAAAAAAACATAAATCAAAAATGCACTTATGAAGATAATATGTATAATAATAATAATAATAATAATAATATTTCTAGTAATAATATTTTGGTTCATAAAATGGTTACAAATAACCCACCTAAAATATCTGCTCAAACGTATAGTAATATAAATGAATTAGAGAATAATAAAGTGTTATATCATTCAAAAGAAAATCGAGAAAAAATAAAAAATCACAACATTATTGATATGAATAGTAATCGTAATAATAGTAATAATGGTAATAATCATAATAATCATTATCATAATAATAACAATCCTTGCAATAATACAAGTGATAATACCACCCTTTTGATGAATCATCAAATAAAAAATACAAACCAAACATGCACACAAATAGAAGAGTTAAAAAAAAATGCTGAAAAAAATAATAATATAATTTATAATAATATAATTAATAATAATATTATTAATAATAATATTGTTCTTGATAGTATCCTAAATAATAATATGATGAACAACAATATAATTAATAAAAGCTTTATGAATGCACCAAATAATGACATTCATAAAAATATGGTAGATAAGATAATAAATCAGTGCTTATTGAACAGCACCAAAAAAACATACAATGCTAATAAAAAGGATAATATGGTTAATATATTACACACATATAAGGCAAAAAATAATGATGATAAAAAATTATATACAGATATAAATAATGTTAATATGAATAATATGGTCAATAATTACAATATGAATGATCAAAGTGTTCATTATATGAAACAGAAGGAACTAAATGTAAAAGAAAAAAATCAAGAAAATTATAGTCATGTTATAAATGATACTAACAATATTAATTATAACAATAAAATTAATGATTATAATAATATCACACCAAAAGGTCAGGTCGATAATAAAGATACATATAATTTGAATACTCGTAGTAATAATTGTTATACTCGTAATTGTGTTGATTGCAATAAATTAATAAATAACCATATTGATGTATCAAATGGTGATAATATATCACCACATAATGTTATGTATAATTCAATGACAAATTTATCAAGCGATAAAAAGCTTAGTTTAAATAATATGGAGCACTTACAGGAAGTAAATAATAATAAAGATAATAGTATATACTATAACAATTATGGCAATTATAAAGAAGGCAACATAGCTAATATAAAACATGTAGAAAATGTAGCAAATGTAAAACATATAGAAAATATAGCAAATGTAAAACATATACAAAATATAGCAAATATAAAAAGTGTTAATTCATTGAATGGCCATAATATCTTTGTTGGCGATTCAATAAATCGCCACCAAAATAATAATATACAAAACAATACATATAATGAATGTAAAATTTTGGATACAAATCTTTGTGAAGATAATAAAATATATAAGGAAAAAGAATATTCTTTTTACAAAAAGAATTATGAAACAAAAGAAGATATGCAGAATTATAAAAATAAAATTATAAAAAATAATATTAAAAGTGAAGATATATCACCTCAGTTTAATAATATGTGTAATTTAAATTATACACCACAAAATTATGATGAACTTGTTGTATATCCAAAAGATGATAAAAATCAATTAGTTCAAAATATAAAAAGTGTATATGAACAAAATAATAATCACAATATACATATGGAAAATAATACGGATGAAAAAATGTTCAACAAAAATGTGCATCATATTAATGAGGATAGAGGCGAAACGTATTATCATTGTGAATATAATATATCAACAGATATACCAACACATAATTATATGAATAATTTATTAATTAATAATTACAATGATGAAAAATCAAATAATTCAGAAGAAAATTACACTTCGAATAATGAGATATATAATTCCAGTGCATACAAAAAAGTAAACATGGACGTGAATAATATGGACAGTAGGAATCATTGTGGAGATGATTTTTATAGCAATCAAAAAGTATATGGAATACAAAAAGAGGAAGAAAGAATAATACCTCATAAGTATAATAAAGATATTTACCAAAATTGTATGATAAATGGGGATGAATATAAAAATGACCAAGTAATAAATAATTCTGATATCATGCATATCAATAATAATAATAGTAATAATAATAATATAGATGTATCTGTGTATAGTAATATGTCAACAGATTGTAAATCAAACAATTATTCATACACCAATTTGAATAACACAGAAAAGGATAATAAAACAATAACGTACGGAAATTACTGTACCGCAATATTTGATCCTGATGATAACAATAAAGAAATATATTATGAAAATACAAATTCTATATATGATTATTCAAATAATGTAAATTATAAATTAGCAAATGAGAACCATATACAAAATATAGAAAATGAAAGGATTGTACAAACAAAATATGATCATAATAATAGTAATAAAATGAATACTTTTTACAATGATCACCACCATCCCATGCATGATACATTTTGTCATACAAATAATGAAACAAATTATAATAAGAATATAATAATAAAAGATATATATAGTACGTCACAAAATACAGAAAAACCATTTTTAAAAGAACAACAATTTGATCACACTTGTGTTGATTCGAATAATTTTTGTCATCCAAATGATTCTTCGTCTTATTCTATTTTAAATAATATATGTATAGAAAAAAATATGAAAAAAAATAAAACACAAGAAATATATTATAACAATGATAAAATACATAATATAGAGGAGAGAGGAAATATTAATAATTTTAATGAGGAATTTTTATTTCTTAAGTTATGGTTATCATCATTTAATATGGGCAAATCGATACATTGCAAAAAATTAATATATATATCGGGTGATAAAAGATATATTAGAAAAAGGAATAATAAAAATAAAACATATCCATTTAATTATAATGAACCATTTTATTTTATCTACAAACCAAATAAAGACATGGCTGTGGATCATAATAATAATAATATTAATAATAATAATAATAATAATAATAATATTAATAATAATAATAATAATAATAATATTAATAATAATAATAATAATAATATTAATAATGTACGTTTGAATAATATTAATGGACATATACAAAATAGTGAATTAAAAAATAATTATGATTTTGTAAAATATTCACCTAACCTTAAGGATTATGATCATTCAAATATTAAACATTCTGAAGATAGTCAAAATATGACTCATATTTCTGAATGTATTGAATATAAAAATGATAACAATTGTTCGAATGATAGTATTACTAATAATAATTATCATACTGTTAATAATAATATGAATGTGTATAAGAACATTATTTATGAGGATATAGAAGAACCTCATTATAATACAATAGTCGAAGAAAATGAAAATATTAATGATATAAATATGAATTATAATAGATACAATAATATACAAAATATATGTAATAATAATGAAAATCGAGAAATACATATTAATAATTCTGAAGATAAGAAAGAAGGAAATATATCTAATATATCATCCACATTAAATAAGGATAGCTTTTGTTCTTTCACAACAGTTAGTTCTACTCCTGAATATGAAATAAATAAAAATTTAAATCAGTTAGAAAGTTATATTAATGATTTATATACAAATAGGAAAATTGAAAATGATAATAATATGGTCCCTAAATTATCTAATAATTTATTTAATAATAATATAACTAACAGTTCAAAGAATGATAATCAAAATTTAGAGGGAAACAAGAAAAACATGAGAGCAAAAAATGGTATGGATACTTTTACAAAAATGACATTAACAAATGAATCAAATAAAAACATAAGAAATAATAAAAAGGATAATATAGGAGAACAAATGATATCACCATTTATAAAAAATGATATTATAGGACATAAGCAATATTATATAGATAATGAAAATTATAATAATTTACATATGTGTAATAATAAAGAATCATTGAAAGTAGGACCTATTATGAATAACAAAAATGATTTAATCGATACAAATATATATAACAATAACAATAATAATAATAATAATAATATTGATCAATTATGCAGTAATAACAATTTTGTTTCTTCATGCTCCTTAAATAATATGAATGATAATACATCATGTTGTGTGAATGATAATACATCGTGTTGTGTGAATGATAATACATCGTGTTGTGTGAATGATAATACATCATGTTGTGTGAATGATAATGCATCATATTGTATGAATGATAATTCATCATATTATATGAATGATAATAAGGAAGAAAAAAATATGGAAAATAATGCAAACACAATAAACCCTGTTGTGAATAATATAAGAGATAATGTTGTAACTGATATTACTAACAATAATGATAAAACAATAAATAATTTCCATAATAATAATATATACAAAGAAGAAAACTTAGATAATAATAATATAAATATAGATCCTCTATGTTACGACGAAGAATTATTTGATGACGATAAAAATATACCCAAAATAACAGGTGTTAGTTATGATAGGAAACAAAAAATATGGGTATCTCATTGGAGAGCCAATTGTAAAACTGTTCATAAATATTTTTCTGTTAAAAAATATGGATTTGAAGAAGCTCGTAAGCTAGCTATTAAATGTAGAGAAGAAAATGTGAATTATATTACAACGGCTAGTATTCTAAATAATAATTTTACAAAACATGCATATCCCTTGATTAATAATATTTTAAAGAATAACAATATGAATACATATGATTTAATAAATTTTAATTCTTCCGATAAATTAAATGAGCAAAATCATTATAATAATAATTATGATTTATATGAGCCACCCAAAAAAAAGAAAGAGAAAATAGATCAAGTAAGAAAAAATAATAATCAGGAAAAAAAAAAAAAAAAAAGAAAAATTAATCATGATATTAATGATAATATGAATTATTATCTTAACGACACAAATTATAATGATAGTCAACTAAGTCAACATATTTACCATACTAATCATACATTTAATGATACTTATCATAATGATAAATATATATCAACCATTATAGATAAACAAAAAAGAGAAAATATTTCTTCGAATACATACAAAGACAAGTATGAAAATTTACAACCTTATGAAAAGCATCAAGACTATAAAAATTGTAAAGAAAAAATAAATTATCAATATGTCTTACCAAATAACTATACAAATAATTTCTCTGAAAAAAATATTCAAGATATTTATTTGAATACACAACACAATTATATAAATACTAAGCAAGATCTAATGATACAATATGACCAAGAAAATAATAATGAAGGATCCCCTCTCCTCCCCCCACAAAAAAAAAAAAAAAAACAAAATCCACAAATGTTACAAATCAATAAAAACGCAAAAAATAAAATACAAGATTTTACAAAAATAAAAAATAATCAAACAGATAAACAAATATATACAGAATTATTAAATCCACAGTTAAATAATAGTACAAACTATATTAACACCTTGAATAACTCATCAATTAATAGCAATAATTATATGAATAACAATTATAATCATATGTCAAATAAAAAAGATCAACAATCAGAAATGAAGGATATAATATACTATACAAAAGAGAAATTTAATAATAACAATTATAATAATAAAAATGATGAATATAAGAAAAGTGATCTAAAAAATTACCAGAACATTGTAAATGATAATACTGTGTATAATGCATATATAAATAACAAACAAATGTGTAATAATAATAATAATAATAATATTAATTATAATAATGATAATAATAATATTAATTATAATAATGATAATAATTATATTAATAATAATAATAATTATTATTATATTAATAATAATAATAATAATAATTATAATCATTCTATTCAAGGACAAAATAATAATAGCATAACAAAAAATGTGAACAATAGTAATAATACATGCAATGAAATAAATCACGTTTATAATAATATCCTAAATAATTGCTCATATAATAATTTTCATGAGAAGGAAAATAAAATTATGCAAAGCAATGAGGACATACATAATAATAATAATATTACGACTAACCATAATTACCAATTTGAAAAGGATAATAAAAATTTTATTGTTCCCATACAAAATAATCAACATTTTACAAATACAGAAAGCCCTATAAAAAACGTACATTTAAATGAGAATTATCAGTATGTAAATAATAACCACCCCACAAAAAATTATCAAAAGGAATCACAAATATTTGGTAACTCCAATTTTCACATGAACCATTAATAGAAAGAAGGGGGGAAAAAAAAAAAAAAATTGTAATATTATTATATATATAACATATATTTATATAAATATATTTTTCAATTTTTTAATCTTTTAATTTCAGTATTTTCTTTTTTTAATAATATGCACCTTTAAAAATACCCCTTTTTTTTTTTTTTTTTTTAAATAAAAGAATTAATCCTTGAGGTATCGCTTCAAAAGAATATTCATACATGATATAAAAATAAGGTGCAAAAAAATAAAATAAAAATAAATATATAAGTGAATAAACAAAATAAAATAGGCCTTTTTTTGTATTTATTAAAATTATATATAAAGGATATGTTATGTCGGTTTATGTACGAAAATTTATAAATATTAATTTTTTAATTTAGACCAAATAAGAATTTTAATTTTTTTTTAATTTTATTTTAATTTTATTATTTAGTTTTTTTTGCTTTTATTCTTTTATTCTTTTATTCTTTTATTCTTTTATTCTTTTATTTTTTTGTTTTATTACATATATATATATATATATATATATATATTTATATTTATATAATGCAGCGTATTGTCCAAACTTTCTTATATATTTATAATTTTTATTTTTTATTATATTATTTTTATTTTTTTTTTTTTGTTAATATTAAGAAAAGACAATTTAATTTTAGTTTTATTAATTATTATAAAAATGAAAAATATTTATATTTTGTGTACAGACAGAAAAAAAATAAATAAATATACATACAACATATATGTGCTTGTGCGCACTATAATATAAAATAAATATCTTAATTGGAGTATTTACAAAACAAGTATCCATATTTAAAATTAAAACATTATATATATAATCATAATTATTTGTTCTTACAACAAATAATGCTTCAAATATTTAATTATTATAAATAATATGTATATAATTCAAAAAAAAAAAAAAAAAATAGATGGAATTTATATTATTACAATTTTTTATTTTTTTTCTAATTTCCATTTCAAAGGCTTAAATAAAAACACTGGGCTTACTAAATCATCAGTGTGTTGTATTATTTCATAATCTTCAATTATAATTTTATGTTTAAAAAGAGGACAATCCAAAGTAGCTGTTTCATATTCTCCTCCTTCTCCACAAATATTCAAGCCATACTTCTCGCTGATCATTTTTAAATATTCATACATTTCTTTTATTGATTTTCCAACATGTTCCTTTTTTAATCCTTCAAAAAAAAAAAAAAAAAAAAAGAAAAAGAAAAGACGTGCATTATATATATGTACACATATTCATTTTTATATGTCATTCATTATATTTTTATATTCATCTTACCATATGATGCAATTTTAACTAGTATTGCTTCTACTCCATCATTTATCATACCTTCAAGAATTTCTTTCTATCAAATTTAATATATATATATATATGTATATTTCATTTTTTCTTTTGTTTTTTTTAATATTACCTGGTCTCGATCCCATAAATATGTTAAAATGTCTAAATTCAATCTTTCACATCTTAAAAAAAAATAAAAATAAAATATATATATAAATATTTTATATATATATTTTTTTTTTTTTTTTTCATACACATGTTCTAATCTCTTTTTTTGATAAGTTGATTTTATGGCGCCACAAGATACTGCATTAATACTTGGGAATTGTGTCTGGAAAGATTTAAAAAAAAAAAAAAAAAAATTGAACATCAAAACGATTATCTTATATACACATATATATATATATATATATATATATATATATATATGAATAGTAATTTTTTTTCTTTCAGATTTATATGTACTTTTGCTTTATATATTAATTCAAAAAGATCTTCCACTTCATCATTTGGATCATAAGTATACGCTAAATCAAGTTTAATTGCTTTTCCTTTAAATAACAGAAAAATAAAAAAATAAAACAAAACAAAATATTCATATATATTTGTAAAAATAAAATATATTATAAATATCTCATTATATTATTTATTATATATATATATATATATATATATATATATATGTTTTTTTTTTTTTTTTTTTTACTTTTAATTTCATGCTGAATTAATGGTTTTTCCATACATCTCGCAATAGAAGGGACTAATTCAAATCCCGCACTTTGATACATAAAACTGTCCGTTTCATCTTCAAAATAAAAGAATGCAAAGACAACATAAAAAAAAAAAAAATAATAAAATAAATAAATATATATATATATATATAATAAATTAATATATAATCATGTATACTCAAAAATATATCATAAATATAAAAAAAAAAAAAAATAAAGTGGATATATGTATTCTTAAATTTTTTTTTTTTTTTTTCTTTTTTTGATATGTATTCTCTTTTTCAATGTGTAAACAACCATATAATAAATTATAATATATAAAAAAAAAAAAATATATATATATATATACATATACAATATATGTAAAATAAATATATATAATACTGAGCGTATATGTTATATATATATATACACACATAATATGTATATAACCCTTTTAAAAAAAAAAAAAAAAAAAAAAAAGATTCGCTATACTTAATTTATATATTTAAAAAAATTATTACAAAAAAAAAAAAAAAAAAAAAAAAACATAACATCATAAGCGAGTACTAAGGTAAGTATAAATATGTGTAACTTAAAAAAAAAAACTTATAAAAATATTTTACTCTGATATTCATAAGGAATTAAATGTGCTAAGGCAATAATTGTATGACCATTTTTATGGCAATAACAAAGATTTTGTATACTATCTTTTCCTCCTGATATTAAACCAAGAACATTCATTTTTTTTTTTTTTAAGGAAAATATATATATTGATAAAAACAAAATAAAAGTTAAATATTATCAAATATATTATTTTTCGCTTCTTATTTAACAAAAAAAAAAAAAAAAAAAAAAAAAAGAAAAAAAAAAAAAAAAAAAAAAAAGAAAAAAAACAAATAAATAAACAAATTATTAAATTAAATTTTTTTTTTTTTTTTTTTTTCAAAAATATTCAAATAAAATTATAAATTTTTCTTTTTCTTTTGCTTTATTTTTTTTCTGGCTTTTTTTTTTTTTAATATATATTATATAAATTTTTATATTAAACAGAATTCATATAATATAAAAATATATTCTTTTTATTCTTCATAATCTTTATTTCAAAAAATAAATAGAAAAGAATATTAAAAAAAAAAAAAAAAATTAAATATGAAATAAGAATTAAAATCACGATTTAAATCAAAATCAAATATATTTATATTATATCCATTTGTTTTATATGTTACTTTTTTTTTTCCCCCCCTTTTTTCTTTTTCCTTTTCTTTTGTTTGTTTTATTAAACGTGACGGTATTTGATATTATATTATTTTATTTTAAAAGAGATGCATATGAAAATTTTAGGAGGTATCATATAATTATTGTAAAAATCATAAGAGATGATATGTCAAATCTTTAAAGAATATATAAGTAAATATTTTTCATATTATTTATATCTTATAATTTTAATGATCATCTTTTCAAAATTAATATATTATATTTTATCACTGATTTATCACATTCAAAAAAGAAAAAGGAAAAAAAAAAAAAAAAAAAACACATCTTCATAAAGTGTAAAAGAATATATGTTTTCTTTTATTGGAATATATATTTTCATATAGGGAAAATACTTTAATTTTTATTCAAATATATATATTTATAATATTTATTTTTTTTATTTTTTTTTCTTTTATTTAAAAATATTTTTATAATATGTATATATATATATTTTTTTCTTTTGGTCGTGTAAAAAAAAAAAAAAAAAAAAATTTGCACTTTACATGTAATGAATATATTATTATCATATTTCTAACAATAGCAGCATGCTAAAATATATATTATTTTAATGTTTCGAATATTTAAATAATAATCTTTTTTAATTCTTTTTAAAAATATTGATTATTTCTCCTTAAAATTATTCCATGTGCATATTTTTAAGTATATATATATATATAATATATATATATATTATATATATAGAATTATGTAAATAAGAATATTCTTATTCTTTTTAAATCCTATATATTTTATATGTATTTTTTTTTTTTTTTTGTTTCTTTTCTTTTCTATTTTATTTTAATTATTTATTTTTTTATTCCTATATTTATATTTTTTTCATAATTTGTTCTATATTTTTTTTTTTTATTTTTTTTTTTTTTTCGATTTTTTTTTTTTTTTTTTTTTTGGTTTAAATGTAATTGATAAAACTTAACATATATTAAGCTTAAAAATAAATAAATTGTTTATATTTTATTATAAATAAAATATATTATATATATATATATATAAATTATATATGTAATATATATATATTTTTTTTAATCTATTTTATATATATAACATATATTAGAATAATAGATAACGTAGAATATTGTTCTATATAAAATGAACTATAAAAAAGAAAAAAAAAAAGGAAATTTCAACATTGGAGAATTTATAATTATATATATATATAATATTAAAAATAAACTCTATTTATTTTATTAAGCTCACAATATTGATACATATGTAATATATCTATATATATTATATATATATGTATTTTTTTTTTTTTTTTTTTCTTTTTTTTTGGAAAAATATAAAAATAAATATATATTAATATATGTTCTAAAATATTTGAATAAATGATTAGGGAGTTTTATTTTATATAATAAGTTTTAATTTTTCATTCATTTTTTTGATATTTATAATTAATTTATGATATATATAACAATAATATATATATATATGTATATATATATTTTTGAATACCCTATACATATATTTATTTACATATATATATATACAAATAGAGATTTATTTTTTATTTATTTTTTATTTTAATAGAATGAATATTATTATAATATATTCAATATATTTTAATAAATAATGATATATAATAATAATATATATATATATATATATATATAATTATATAATATAATGAATCTGTGCACATATATTTTAAATAGCTAGACGTACAATAATATATAAATATTAAATAAGTTTATATATAATGTATTTATTCATATATAAATATATTAATATATAGATATTCATAAATTATTTATTAATTATAAGATTAAAAATACAAAAGTTTTCATTTATTTTATATAATATTATATATTATTATTATTATTATTATTTAAAAATAGCAAATAATAATAAAAATAAAAAAAAAATATTAAAAGGAGTACAATAACTGTACGCAACCATAAAAAGAAAAAAAGGAGTACAATAACTGTACGCAACCATAAAAAGAAAAAAAGGAGTACAAATAAAATAATAATTAAAACATGCATTCTTTCGTTTTTTTATTTTTTGTTTTTTTATAATTTTCTTTGATATATAATAATACGTTCTGATAAATTGTTCATAAAATATAAAAAATAATTTAATTTTAAAAAGGAAAATACACAATATATGTATATATATTAAAAAGGAATATATAATTGTATGTATTCATATATGTTTTATATGCATATAAAAAACAAAAAGGTAAAATTATTTTTATGATCTTTAATATATAAGGCTTATATTTTCTCTTTCAAAAAAGGCAATATATATTATATATAATGGTATATATAAATATACATATATATATATTTTTTTTTTTTTTTTTTAGGATATATAGGCGAAGCAATAAATAAATAACATAAAATGAAACGAAATAATTATATAAATAATAATAAAGAACAAAAAAAAAAATAAATAAATAAAATAAATAAATATATATATATATTTATATATATAATTTTTATATATAATAATATTATCTATACAATTAAATAATATATATATTGACGTGCATACTACTTGTATCTCTAATAATTATTACCTTCGGTTCCTTAATATAATATTAAGATCTCAATCGATTTATTTATTATTAATTTGTACTTTATCTTTTATATTTTATTAGTACTCAAAAAGTGCATTTCTTTTATTATTAACGTTGTACAACTTTTAAATAAATTTTTTTTTTTTTTTTTCCTTTAAAAAGGTGTACAACTAATAATGCACTGGTCTCATTTTATCTGTAGATTGATTAAAAAAAAAAAAAAAAAAAAAAAAAGTACAAGAATTTCGTTTTAATATAAATTAATAAAAATCTATTTTTAATTTATTAAATTATTATTTAATTTTAATTATTATTATTTTATTTTATTTATTTTTTTTTGTTTGTAAACAAAATATTTTTAAAATTATTCTTAAGTGTAAACCTTAAAAGAATATATTAATTCTTAAATCCTTATTACAATTTAATACCTTACTTCAAACTTAATATATTATTATTTTAACTTATTCTTTTTATAACTTATATAAAAATACATTTACAAATATACTTTGTAAAAGGAGTACAAAACCATATTTTTTTTTAGTTTTTTTTTTTTTGTGTTTATTTCTCTTTTCATTTCCGTATTGTTTCCAATTATTATATATTCCGTATTTTATTTTTATTTTATTTTTTACTTGGATATACCATAAATATTGTGTACATAAATACCTTAGTACTTTTATTATTATTTTGAGTACTTTTTTTTCTTATGAATGCTTTATTTAATTTTTAAATAAATGAATATATGGATATATATTTAATTTTATAATAATGCATTTATATCTTTAAGCGTACATTGTATTTTAAAACTAAATATTATAATACTTTGAGAATATATACTTATCTCATACTTTTAATTATGCTGGTTTTTTTTTTTTTTTTTTTTTTTCTCATTATAGTATTATAATATATATATATATATGTATAATATATAACATTCTTAATGCTATATGCTAATTATTTTTAATGGAGTATTTATTAATACTAATTCTTGTTAATATATATGCTGAATAAAATAAATACTTATATACATATATATATATATATTTATTTATTTATTTATTGTGGTGCTTTTTGTATATATACACGAATAACATAAAATACTTTAATAAATTCATAATATGGCTTTTATTTATTCTTAATTGTATTTATATTTATTTTATCATATTTGTTTGTAACTAATTATATAGGTTTTATATTTTAATAATTATATAATATATTATTTTATTCAATATAATTTATAGATATATATAAATATTTTTTTTTTTTTTTTTTTTGAGATGTGAACCGTGAGAGATAAGAATACTTATTTTTTTTCATCATAAGCTCAGAATATACATATATATATATGCTTGTTATATATTTATTTAAAAAAAATAAAATACATACATATATATATGTAAGTTCATATATTAGATTATAGGCTTTGTGTTTTAATATATTATTTATTAATAGCTACGCTTGTAGATATTATAATAAACTATATACTTATATATACATTTATATTTTTGTATGAATAAAAAGTAACATGTTACATAATGTTATAGTCCTTTCATTCTTATTTTAAAGAACTATCATATATTTTGTATACATATACATATATATATATAACAAGTTATTATTATTTTCCATATTAGTGTATTTATATTCTGTTTGTATCATACATTATTATTAGTTGATATGTAATTTTTAAATACGTTTGTTGTTGTATAATATATTTTATTGGATGCCTTATACATTAATAGTCAGCTTATTTTTAAAAACTACTACATATAAATATATGTTTAAAAATATATTTGTAAATATTTTCTATTTATCCTTTTAAAGTATTAATATGCTATTGTAATATAAAATGATAGAAATATATGTATTTATGTATTGATAATAATTCATTGAATGTATTTTTTTTTTTTTGAGAATATATTACGTAGATCGTTATATATAATAAGGGTGTCGAGATATATAAATTTATATACGTATATATATATATATATTAATATTATTTTTTTTTTTTTTTTTTTTTTTTTTTTTTTGAGACGCTATTTTAGTTTTATATCATAATATATATGTTATTAATTATTATATATATTTTATTGTATTATTATTATGAATAAATTATAATATTTTTTTAAATTTTTGGTCATATATATGTATATCTGCATGGTGCTTTATTTTGACATACATTATACCTTAGATAATAATATTGTAAAGATAGAAATATAATTACTATTAAATGTTATTTTTATTTATAATATATTCTGTAAAGAAAAGGTATATTAAACGTATAATATAAGATATAACTATTTTACATATTATGTGCATGTTTTTTCATATATATATATTATTTGTTCTGGTTCTTTTTTTTTTTTTTTAATGTTGTATGTATATTTAATATTAATGTAATTCCTATACGTGTCAACCTATATTATTTGTAATTTTAAATATCCAACTTGCATTACACATTTTTAAATTGTACACTTCCTATAATAAACATTTGTATTTACATTTTTGTATTATTAACTTTTTTCTCTTAACATATATATATATATATATATATATATATATTTATTTATTTATTTATTAGTAGTTTTTTTTTTTTATTACAACCTTGTAAGTATCTATATATACGTACGTACATCCAAATATCTCCTTTATATAGGTACTAATTTAGATATACTAAATTTGAAGTACCAACATATACATACCCGTTAATATATATATATATAACCCTTTTATACCGTACTATCATATACGAATAAATAAATCATTAGCTTTAATAAAGAATATTTAAAAAGATGACCGCTAAGATATTATATCCCTTTGATATCCCTGTATATCCTTCTTCGATGACATGCAGATATGAATTTAATTTCCAGACAAGAAAGGAATGCACTTTTCCTTATATCCCAAGAAATGGCATAGAAACTAATTGTTCTGAAGAAAATATGATGCAACCTAAACATTTAAACTTACTCAAATGTTTGAAGAATTATGTGTATGAAATAATTGAAGGAAGTTGTTTTGACATTAAGTCATTTAATAATATTTCGAATGGGAAGAGAGCATGCAACGAAGAATTTTATAATCTCGATGATACGATTCATAATGATTCAAGAATGTATATTAAGAACAAACTATTGAAAACTAACAAAAATGTATCTAATAATTGCAGGGACAATAAAACGATATGTAAAAAATTGGATATGTTGTTAAATCATAGATCTGAAGAAAATTATTCTCAATATGATGTTTCAAATAATGTTTCAAATAATTTTTATTTGCAATTAATAAAAAAAGGAAAAGAGGAAAAAAGAAATGAGTGTATATATTGTTGTACTACCAAGGATGTAATATGTCATACACATAAACACAAACATACAATGAATCATATGAATAATTACATATTATCAAGAGATAATATAGACAAATTACATCTATTTATTGTAAAGGAAGAAAAAGTATTATTTTTTCCTATACTATATGCTGAAATTATAATAAGATCTAACATGAAGTTTTTTCCTTCATCTAAATTGTATAATATTAAAAATACCATTCCTTTGATGAAATATAAAAGAATATTTTCACATCTAAGCATATTATACGTTTTAATGAATTCAGAATATATTACACTTTATGATGATGCACATTCTTCTCTTTATAAAAATAACGATGTCATAAACTTTTATGATATTAAAGGAAAAGGTGGTGACTTATATGAAATTACAAATATTCCAGTGGATCATATTTCTTATTATATGAATATTTTTAATGATTTTAAAACTGACATAATTAATATGAGTTATATCCTTGAAATGAATATAGAAGAACACTTATTTGGTAAAATGTATTTTATTCTATGTAGTATATATTATAAAAATGTATTTCATAAGAAATGTTATAGTAGTCATACATGCATGAATTTAAATACATGTTTCAACATGGGTAAAGATATTTATACAAGTAGGAAACAAAATATGTGTATTATTATAGATACAATAAAAATAGGCCATATGTTCTGTAATTGTAGTTGTGGAAGAACAGCAAATGGTAATATGGAAAATAAAAATAACAGCAACAATAATAATAATAACTGCAGTAACCAAGGTGTTAATAATTCACATACAACTAAAAATAGGAAGAGAATTAATAATATAAATAGTAATAATGGAAATGATGATGACGAAGATGAAGAATATCAAAATAAAAGAAAAAAATATTTTCATGAATGTAATATGAAAGGTGTACACAAGAAGAAAGGAAAGAATAAGAACAATAAAAATAAGAGAAACAATAAAAATAATAATAATAATAATAATAATAATAACAATAACAATAATAATAATAATAATAATAATTACAATAATAACAATAACAATAATAATAACAATAATAACAATAATAATAATAATTACAATAATTACAATAATAACAATAATAATAATTATTTTTATAATGATAGTGCTTCAAACAATGATTCATTTAAAGGATACATGGAGGAAAAGAATTTTATATTAAATTCCCATTCTTCAAATAGTCTTGATATGGGAACTCACATATATAATAACTACCAAAATAAAATTAATTATAATATAACAAAACAATGTAATGATAACAACAATACAGTGTTCCACAATAATTATTCTCACAATAAAAATGTTAAAGTATTAAACAATATAAATAATAATATTCTAACAGATAAAGAAAGAGAAAGTAATGATTATGATTCAACGAAGTATTCAATATTAAATTATGATTATGATGATGATGATAAATTAGATAATATAAAATTAAATAAGTATATTTATAGTAATAGGAATGATTATTTGACTATTTGTGATCCTAATATAAATATTGACAAAAAGGCATTACGTCAAAATTATCTTAGATTTCAACCTAATGTTCTTGAAAAAGATGTAAACAATGATAATAAACATATGACAATGAGATATATAGATAATTCCAAGTATAATACTATACGTAATAATACTAATACTACTAATAATAATATTAATAATCGTAATAATAACAAATGCTTGTATGATATATCTGGTGAAGCACTCAGTCGTCTAAAGAAAGATGACTCACTTTATATGAGGTTACAAAATATTGTATCTTTTTCCAATGGTCATAATAATACAAATATTAAGGTTACGAATATAAATAATTTCAATAATAATGCTAATAATTTTAAAAATTTAAGTATGAATAATATGAATACATCTAATGAATTAACAAACGTCAATGGGGATATAAACAATGAAGTAGTAAAAGGAGGAAAAACTAATACTTGCCTAAAAATAAATGAGAAAATACATTCTCATACAAAATTAAAATGTATCAAAAATAGGGATCTTAGAAATAGTAATCAGAATGAAAATAATGTAGTATATATCGAATCCGATATATCTCAATATAATAATAATAATAATAACAGTTTTGATAATAATATACTGTTAGTATGTAAGTCTAAAAATGTTAATAATCAAAATATAATGAACAGTCTATCTAGTAAAGAGGAAAATAAAAATACCAAATTAAAATCTCTTAATTACAATATTTTAATAAATCCTTGTTATAATAATAATAATAATAATAATAATGTTATTAATGAATTAGTTATGAATGAAAAAGAGAAAAACTTATATGGTAACATGAACAAGGTTTATAACACATTGAATAATAATATGAATATGAACAGTTATAAAAACCAAAATATAAATAATATTTATCCATTGACGCATAATATTTCTACTGTTAACCCTATATTGAATCATTCCTATTACAATGAAAATACAGAACCAAATAATAAAAATCTTTTTTATCATACAAAATTAGTATCTAAAAATTGTAATAATATAGTGAATGATTCTGATAATTATAATTATTTGAATAATTATAATCAAAATAATACCTTATATAATAACACACTTAATAACAACAATTCTATATTACAACCTTCAGATAATAATAATATCAATTGTTCATATGAATCGATTAATGGTAGCATGCCAATAAATGATCAATCGTATGATTCATATAATGATATAAGCAGTGAAGTATATAATGATTCATATTATAGTATATACGATGGAGAATTTAATGAAACATGTTATGATTCATATAATGTTTCATATAATGATGACTATAACGAAACATACCATGACACATTAAATGATACCCTTAATGATACATTATATGATACATTAAATGATACATTAAATGAAACTACTAATAATACACCATATATTACACCTACAAATGTATATAACCTTTCTTATGAAGAATTAAGGTACAAAGTGCAAAATAAAAATAATATATATTGTAAAAAATCTGATAGTAACCTTATTATATCTAATGGGATAAATGATATGATTTGTGCTCCTAACGAAGTTAATTATAATGTATTAAATAATGTTACAAATATTAATACTTATGTAAATAGTAAAAATATATTTTCAAATGACTCTGTTATGAACGATAAAGGTTTACATGCTTATAATAATGAACAAAGAAATATTATATCCACTGATCATATTAATATAAATTTTGTTAATTTACACAATATCAATTCAAAAAATGAGCAACTAAATAATTATCCAATAAATTCAACACAAGATTATAATACATATTATGACAAAAATTGTTGTTTGGTAACCTTACCACATGATATAAAAAATAATGATAATAATAATAATAATGTTGTTATGTTAAATCAAAACAATATAAATGACGCTAACATTTTTAATATAAATTCATTAAAAGAAAAACTGTTGAATGATGATATATCTAAAAATAAAGAAGAGAGAAAGAAGAATTGTATCATAAGAAAGATTAAAAAAAGGAACAAGGTTAACATAAAAAATAACAATATCAATTATAATAGTAATTATAATAATAATGGTGGTTATAAATATAGTAACAAAGAAATTATTAAAAATAATAAAATTAATAATGATTTCAAGAAAAATACCCAAAACAAACATACTAGTTCTTGTTTGAATTATAATATGTATTCTATTAACTCTTTATCAACTAATATAAAAAGTCATGATAATGGTTCTATTGAAAATTATCCATATACCAATGGAGTATTCTATTCAGCAAATGGAGAAAACAATAATACTAATAATGGTAAGAAAAACGATGATCATAGAAATAAAAAGAACGAATATAATAGTAACGAAAATAATAATTATTATAACAATAACTCTAATGGAAATAATAATAATAATAATAATAATAATAATAATAGTAATTTTGGTGGTAATAAGAACAATAGAGATGATGATAATGATGAGGATGATGAAGAAAATAATAACCACAAAAGAAATATGTATGGAAAAAATGGAGAACATGGAGAAGATGGAGAAGAAGATGGTGATGATGATAATGATGATAATAATAATAATAATGAAGAAAATGATCATAATAAAAAGATAAAAGGAAAAACCAAAAATTATAATAAGGGACATAATAATAAAGATGACGAAAACAAATGTACTAATAATAAAGATACAATTCATTTACCCAAAAAACATAATTATGTATATACTATGAACAATAACTATCACATGAATAATGAATATAATAAGGATGATGAAGGAAATAAAAATAACTATGAAGATAATCAGGATAATACAGATATAAAATATAATGCTTGTACGAATGGTAATGGTATAAATGGCATAAAGAGTGAATATCATAACAATGATCACAACGATAATAATAATAATAATAATAATAATAATAATAATAATAATAATAACAATAATAATAATAATGGTAGAAATAATAATAGTAATAATAATAATAGTTCTTGCACAAATAATTGTGAAACTGCTGATGATCGTATGAGCCTTAATGGTTCCAACCTAGGAAAATTTAGCTACCTTACTAATGTATTAAGTAATAATATTAATAATATAAATTTTATAAATAACAATAATAACAAAATGAATTTCCTTAATAATGAAAACGTGAACCAATTCTTTAATAATATGAATTATAAGGATTATGTTAATAATATGAATTATTTAGAGCCAAATAATTATATGAATAATAATATTAATGAATTAAATTATTTTTATAAAAATATGACCCTAAACAACATAAATGGTATAAATTATGTTAATGGTATAAATAATGATAGATATATGAATGGAATCAGTAGTTCACAAATGAGTTACAATAATATTATCCGTAATGATATAATAAGCAATGTATTGAAAGGTGTACGGGTAAGAAATAAAGAAGGTCGTTATAAAAATAAAAATGTGAATAATCAAAATAGTAATAATAATAATGAGGATGATGATATTAACGAAAATGATAATAATAATGATGATGAAGATAGTAATAATAATGATGATGATAATGATGAAGAAAATAATAATATTGATAATTGTATACCTTTTAAACATCATAATATGAATAATGTAAGTATGAAAAATGGTGATGGTAATAATGACGATAATAACAATATGAACCATAATAATAATAATAATAATAACAAGAATAACAACAATAATAATAATAATCGTATTGGTAACAATAATATTATTAACCCATTCTTTTTATATAACAAAATGCTTTTCATGAATAATAATAATAATAATAATGCAAACAGTTTCAATAATAGTAATATAATAAATAATTTTACAAACAATGGTCTGACACATAATCACAATCCTCACATGAATATAAATAATTTTAGAAATGACAACATGCAAATATTACATAAATATGGTATTCATTATAAGGACTTATTACCTATGAATATGTTACCAACATCTCATTTAAATTTAGGTAGAGAAAAAAGTTCTACCAAGTATGAAAATAGTTCATACAATAAAAAGAAAGATTTGATGAAAAGAAGATATGAATTACAGAAAGCAATATTATTAAACGTAGATGAAGATCTAAAAGAAATTATAGATGAAATTATTCTTAATTCAACAATATTACCACAAAAAGGAATGAGAGGTAGAAATACATTAGATTCTAATCATCCAATACATAGTGTATGGAAAGATACAACAAGAGGACATTGCTCATGGAGATGTAGATGGTGGGAAAATGGAAGACGTCTAAGTAAAAATTTTAATGTTAAAAGATTTGGAAATGATGGTGCCTTGAGAATGGCTATAACTATGAAGTTAAAAAAAAGTACTCCCAAAGAACAAATGCATTTATTAAAACAACAAAGAGACTATTTAAAATTATGTTATGGTGATAACTGGGAAACAAAAATTAAAGAAATTCAAAATACGAATAATGTAAATCAAACTGTAAATAATAATAATAATATAAACAAAAATAATATAGATAACAATAATCAAAATGATAACAACAACAGTAGTAGTAGTAGTAGTAATAATAATAATAACAATCAACATTATGTATCAGCCAATACAGATATAAATAATAATTCTAACATAACATTTAATAACTTATTAAATAATAAAAATGTACCTTACCAATATCTCAATGTTAAAGACAAGAAACAAACATTTCAACAATATAATCATATAAAAGACGCAGAAAATTCTTACCCTTATATGCATATAAAAGGGGGAACACAACAAAATGGTATAAAGATAAAACATGATATAAATAATCATCATTCACAAAATCAACTTTCCATATCTAGCCAAGAAAATAATATTTACAAAAATACTATTATGGATGAAAAATTACTCATTCAAAATTTGCAAGCATGTATAAATGAAAATAATAATAATAGTAGTAGTAGTAATAGTAATACAAATGGATCATATAAAAACTTTCTTACAAATACAAATCATATAAGAAATATAGATAATAATTCATATAATACAAACAATAATTTTAATACACAAGTTAACTCTTCATCAGAATATACACCTAATGACAATTCCATATTAAATAATAACAATAATAATAATAGTTATAATGTGCAAAAACGTATTCAAAATAATTATTACCACAAAGGGGGAAACAACAGGAATACTTAATATGTCATCTTTAATTTTTATAAAATTTTTAAAATATATATAAATATATATATATATATATATATAAATACCTTTTTAATATTACGTATAACTAAATATATTATATATAATTTTTTTTTTTTTTAATTTTGTTATTATTTTTAAAATATATCCTGTCATATTTTTAAATAACCATATATTCCTAATATTTCTTTTTATATATTACATATATATTTATATTATAACAAAACAGTATATATTTTTATGCTTACAATTTTGCTTTTTCATTTTATTTTATTTTTTTTTTTTATTTATTAGCCTGCTTAAGGATTCATATAAAATACATATTATTCAATATATATATTCCTTAAATAATTATACATATATTTTAAATATTTAACTTAAATGACCTATAATACTTAAATAATAAAAAATAATATCATTAAAATGAACTTGGCTTTATACACTTAAAACATGATTATATAAAGTTTTCAAAAAAAAAAAAGAAATTGAAATAAATAAAAAAAAATATAATAAATATATATATATATATATATATATATATATATTTTTTATTATTCAATGTAAACATTAAATATAAAGAGTGTACTCATACATGTATATGTGTACATATAATGTATATTTCAAAAAAAAAAAAAAAATTTTTATTCCACATTATGAGAACTGTATGTCTTTAAATTTCTCAAGACATACTTATAAAAAATAAACACAATTTTCAATTAGTAATACATTATTACATAAAATAATTAATATATATTACATATGTTATATAATATAAGAGTTCAGTTTTTTTTTTTTTTTACTTATGCTTAAATATGTCTACTATTATATATATTGTTTATTTATGCTGTTTCCTTTCACACAATAAGTATTACATGAAATATCAAAAATGGAAAAATTTATAATTAAAAAAAAGCAAACTGTAATAGTTCATAATATTATTAACATGTATTTTTTTTATGGAACATTATTATGAAATATAAAATTATATTTATTTTTATTTTTTTAAATCCAAATTAAGCTTAACAAAATACATATAATTTCACTATAATATAGTCTTAATTATTTTATTTTTTTTAAGCTTTAATAATTATTTATAGTTATAATATTATAAAAAATTATTAAATTTTGAAAAAAAATATGGAATAAGAAATGTTATGATCAAAGGATTAATTAAACAAAGCATATAAACTTTTCCTTTTGTTTAATAAAAATATTATTACATTATTTTTTTTTTAATAAATATGCCTAAATAATTTAAACCAATCACAAAATATAAGAAAACATTAATTTGTTTATATTGATACATAATAATTATTATATATATATAATATAATACAATACATATGTTTATATGCATATATTATTTTAACCTGATATTCAAATAAATAAAAATATTAGCATGTTCTTATTTAATAAAAACATTATAATTCTATTTTATAAAAAGGAAAAAGAAAAAATGCTGACTTTATTTTATTATTATTGTTCTTAATTTTTTATTCTAATTATATTTTATTTTTTTTAATTAAATAATATATATATATATGTTCTTATAATGAAATGTTAATCATTTTAATTTTTATATTATAAAATGTTAAATGTATATGCAATGCATATATTTCTCTTATTTAGAAGAATGTGACTAGATCTTTTGGTTTTGTTCTTACATATATATGTGTTCTTTTTTTTTTCTTTTTTATAATATAAATTCAAGAAAGCTAATCCAGTGTGTTTATATTTAAAAAAAAATAAAATAAATAAAAATAAAATTTTAACCTGACATGCACATATTTTTGCAACCTTTCAAATTATTACATAAAAAATTATATATTGATGTGGAAGATAAATTTATTAATTATATATTATAAAAAAATATATATAAGAGGATTATATATATATATATATATATATATATATATGTTGCTTAATAAATCAATGTCTTGGATTTCTTTTTTTTAATACATGAGTAAAATAAAAATAAAAAAAAAAGAAAGGAAAAATAACCTCAAGAACAAAATTAAAATAAAATAATATAACAGTAACAACAAAAATTAACCAGTTTAAATATATATATATATATATATATATATATATATATATATATATATATATAGATATAATATATATGTTGTGTGTATAAAATTCCTTTATGGAAAAAAGAAAAAAAAGAAAAAAAGAAAAAGAACAAAAAATTAAATTCTTATGAAGCAAAATATTTTTAATAAAAATTATACTTGATCAAAATAAATTTATTAAAATATAAACTTAATATATATATTTTTTAAAAACTTTTAAGAATAATTTAATAAATATCTTAAAAATGTAAATAATAGTGGAACTATTTCATGAACATAATAATTTATATAACCAATAATTACACACTAAAAAAAAAGATCTTCACCTTAATACACATAATATATATATATATATATATATATATTATATACACATTAACACATTATTCAGCTGTATTAACATTATTAATTTTAATTTTTTTTTTTTTACTTATGTTTTATATTCCATTTCTAACTTACACATTTAAAAAATATTAAGGAAAAAGAAAAAAAAAAAAAAAAAAAAGTCTTTTTTTTCTGAGAATTATTTAATTATATAATATTTCACGTGAACAAGTCAGATAAAAATTTACTAAATATAAGAAAAATTTCTTTGTGTGTGCATAAATATATATATATATACATATATATATAATTTTATTTTTTCATTAATAGTATAATTAGCTTTATGTTATAATAATATATATATATATATATATATATTTAAAAATGTGTAAAATTATTTGATTGAAAAAAAAAAAAAAAAATTTATACATATTATATATATATAATATTAACTTTATATATTTAAACAAATTTTCCCTTTCCTTTTTTCCCTAATGTTGCATTAAAAATGTTATATAGAAATTACATATAATCGCTTTATTGTGTTTTTTTTTTTTTTTTTCCTATTATAAATATAAACATATATTGCATTGAAATATTTGTGCAATAAAAGTGCATAGAAAACACATAAAATTTTGAAGTACACATATATATATATATAATAACACATACTAATATTATAATTTAATACCTATTTTTATTATGAGAATTTCAATTTTTTATTTTTTTATACACATATATATACATATATAATAGTATTGTGTTACACTTGTTAATTACATATATATTTTATTGTTTTCCTTCTTTTCTTTATTTCTGTTTTCAATTACCATTTTAAACTTCCCTATTCATTTAATTTTTTGCTTTTTACTTAATAATAATAATTCAATTGTGTTTTTTTTTTTTTATGTATATATATATATATATATATAATATACTAATAATATATATATATATTTATTTATTTACTAATAGAATGTATAATTTTTAATTTTTATTAGAAATAAGGAAAAAAAAAAAAAAAAAAAAAGTGATGAAAATATGAGAGAATAAAACACACAAAAAAAAAAAAAAAAAAAAAAAAAAAAAAAGAATTGTAAATTGTTTAATACATACTGTGTAATCCTTAAATAATTTGTTCTTTTTTTTTCTTTTTTTTTCTTTTTTTTTCTTT